>NC_139464.1:74052500-74207500 GCF_057233095.1 Heloderma suspectum
TTAGATAATATGGTATAAAAAGCAGGAAATAATGGTAGAAAGTAGGGCTGTCCACCACTTCGATCCAAAGCCCGAATAACAAGGCAAAGCAGGCTGATTCGGCGATGCCTTGTCATGATTTGAAGCGGATCAGACCAGCACTAAGGTGCCCTGAAGTGAAGCAGGTCACCTATGAGGCACCTCAGTCTATTCTGGTGCTTCAGATGGGGAGGGGAGGGGGCTAGAGGAGGTTCAGGATAAATTGTATCCTGGCCTCTCCAGTCTCCTCCCCTCCCTGCCCACCAGAATGCCCCCTTTCCTTCTTCTCCGAGGTTGCTTTTCTGACCTCAGAGGGCAGCCGGCACAGTTCTTTCTGTGCCAGCTGTGAGGTGTCAGAAGGAGGAGGGTCAGATCTCCAACTCCCCCTTCCAAGGTTGGAGCACTGTCTCTGATCTTGGAAGGGATATCCAAAAATCTTATGGTCCTTGGGACTCTCGCCGGGGGACCATAGGACTGCAAAAAAAAAAAAAACAACAATCAAAATTAATCAAAAAAGTTAATAAGTTGCCTTGAGTGCCATTTTCTTGGTATAAAAGTGGAGTAAAATCAAATAAATAAATAATCCTGACAGAATATGCATGGAGCAATCCTTCCTGGATTTTTATTTTTTTTTAAAGCCACAAAAAGAGGAAGAGAGTGAAAAAAGAAAGAACATAAGATAAAACATATCCAATCACAATAATAATTTAGACTGCCATTAATAAATGAAAGGGGAACAAAGGGCGGGGGGAGGATTTGACACTTCTGTTTCAAATATATACATTCATATAAGCTGTCCATATATCTAATAAGCATCCATATGAAACTGATGACTGTAGGATATATGTTCAAATGTAGCAAAACCAGTAAGATCTTCAGACTATTGAATGATAGGTGGTGAGTGTTTATCCTTCCGAGCTTGAAGTATAAGTGTCTTTGCAACTGAAACAGCTCTCAGTGTCCATTTTTGCTGTACATCTGTTAATCCCCACATCACAGGAATATAATTTAAAGTTCATGAACATTTGCAATTATCACTGGTTTTCGAAAAAACAAAATTTAAACAAACAATGAATCACTTCCAACCAAAAAGAAGCCACTACAGGACATGCCCACATCATACATTTCCTGGATATGTGATTACCTCATCCAATCATGTTATGAAACATCAGATGTATATCCTGAGTTTTTAATGTAGTTTTTTATTATTGTTTTAACGAAGTTTTGTGTGTGTGTGTGTATATATATATATATATATATATATATATATTTCTTATGATTGTAAGCTGCCTTGAATGCCATTTTCTTGGTAGAAAGTTGGGGTAAAATCAAATCAAATAAATAAAATATCCTGACAGAATACATGTGGACCCATTTGTCTTGGATATGTAGTTACCTCACCCAGACATGCTGTGAAACAATGAACAGAATATAAGTTAGATTGGAAGGAAAATAAGAACTGGGGGTGGGGGAGGATGACAATGAAAAGACTGCCTTGTAAAACCCCATTAAAAAAAAAATACGAAATATCTATTGATGGCTTAAACTACATGGCAATATATTGAGTGTTGCTCACAAATTACTGTTTTGAGATATAGACCAAATTGCAGAAAATTACTGTACTTTAACAGCAGTTCAATGTGAAGTTAAAAGATACACAGTGAAAATCTTCACTGTACCAGCAGTACAATCTGGATTTTTCACAAGTGGTTACTGACATGAAAAAGCATCTTTTGAAATGAACAATTTTCAGACATTTCGTATTAGTGCCTAAACAACCCTCAGTTTGGCAGAGGAGAGACATGCCTATACATGCTAACTGGGAGTAAGCCCCAGTGGGTTCAATGGGGCTTACTTCTAAGTAGACATATATAGGGTTGTGATGCTTCCAAAAATAAGTTCTGTTCTAAATTTTCTTTCACGTTCTTAGCCCAAATCTCTTTGATATGATTGTCAATAAGGAGTTGTATCCAGAGATCCTCTGAGGTAAATTTATGGAACACTCCAAGGAAAGAAGAGAGAGAGGTGATTTCCCCCTTTCCCTTACAGCCCCTTGTGTTCCCTGAAATCTGTCTAGAAAGTTGGAGGACCCTCTAGAATAGTGTCGAGAGTAGCATGGGAGGCTGCAAGGGGAAGGGAGAACTGGCAAAAAAATCACCTCCCCCTTTCCATAAGTGGGAGCCTCTTCCACATTGAGCTGAGCCCTTTTGTTTGCAGAAGGGCTACTCTGGACCCAAGCTGCTCTATTTTTCTAAATATATCATTTGGAATCTTAAAAATTAAACACTTTTTTTTCTTGGCTTTTGTAGAAGAAAAAAAATCCATACAATTTCTAGCAGAAACGGGTAGGGATAAGGAGATTCAAAAAAGTATTACAGTGATCTATGTGGTAGGTATTGAGATAAGCCCTCTCACCTGAGGAAGTTTAGTTACCACCTTTTGTACAGTATCTTGTCAGTTCTGACTAAAATCTCCCCTTCTGGGATATAACAAGGTGTAACAAGTGAATGTGTGTGTATAGTTCTTATGATTGTAAGCTGCCTTGAATGCATTTTCTTGATGGAAAGTTGGGGTAAAATCAAATCAAATAAATCCTGACAGAATACATGTGGACCCATTTGTCTTGAATATGTAGTTACCTCACCCAGCATGCTGTGAAACAATGAACAGAATATAAGTTAGATTGGAAGGAAAATAAGAGGTGGGGGAGGATGACAATGAAAAGACTGCCTTGTAAAACCCCATTCCCCCAAAAATACAAAATATCTGTTGATGTCTTAAATTACATGGCAATATATTGAGTGCTGCCACGAGATAGATAAACAGTTACTCCTCCCCGGTGATAGAGCCCTCTTTGATGAATCACTAAGTTTAGCTTATATTTGAGCGTGCAGAGTCAAACCAGTCTGGAGTGTTTAACCATACGCATAATGGATCAAAGCCACGATGGACAGTGTCAGCAGCATTCAAGCCATGCACAGAGAGATCCACTCAAGTTCTTTGCCCCCAAAAGGAAGCTTTGTAACTTTCCGATATTTGTTATCCTTCTTACTAGTGAGCAGCCCTGGCTGCACACGGATTGGAATAGCCCTTCGTTCAATACAGCGAGGCCTTCAAGCAAATTTACCCAGCTCTCAGAGTTGGACACGTTGTGCCTGCCCTGTCGGAGTGAAGGCACACCCACTGAAACCCCTAGGCACAGCCCCTGCCATGCTGCACCTCTATAGCCCCCTAAGGGAGAGGTCTGTCCACTCCATTCCCCTGGGGGGGGTGCCCCACAGCAGCAGGGAGGGGCAGGTGTATAACTGTATCCCTCCCCCTATTAATCTCCCGCGGCTTTAGACTGTATGAACTGCAAGGTTCTGTGGAGATTAGGGAAGTTTGTCCCTAGTGGCTGAAGATGTTACTGCAGGCTTCAACCACATGGACACATTGAAATTAAGGGTGAAATCCTATGCACATTTGGAGAGAAAAAAAGTCCTGCAACTCACAGCATTCCCCAGTCAGGAAGGCTGGGAGCTGCAATACTTTCTTCTGTCTAAATAGGCATAGCTTTGCACCCTTAATTTGTTTTTAAAACAAAATAATTCCATGTTGCACACCCCGAAGGTCCCCTTAGTATGCATGCCAAGTTTCCTAAACTTCACAATCTTGGCATTGTAGTGTTGATGGATGGACAGGCAGACAGATGCACACACATCCTCTTTTATTAGTACAGATTTCACGAACCAATAGCTGTGGGTGTTCTCCTGAAGACGACTCAGGCTGATCTCATAGAAATTGTGAGGCCAGTTTCAATCTCTAGGTAGCTGGGTTTTTTGTTGTTCAGTCATTAAGTCATCTCCGACTCTTCGTGACCCTATGGACCATAGCACGCCAGGCCTCTGCATATAAATTAAATAAGCAGGGTGGCAATATACAGCCTTGTGATACGCTTTTCCCAATTTTGAACCAATCGGTTGTCCCATGTCTGGTTCTTACTGTTGCTTCTTGTCCCTTGTACAAGTTTCTCAGGAGACAGGTAAGGTGGTCTGGTACTCCCATCTCTTTAAGAATTTGCCACAGTTTGTTGTGATCCACACAATCAAAGGCTTTAGTGTAGTCAATGAAGCAGAAATAGACGTTTTTCTGGAATTCTCTTGCTTTCTCCATTATCCAGTGAATGTTGGCGATTTGATCTCTAGTTCCTCTGCCTCTTCGAAACCCAGCTTGTACTTCCGGAAGTTCTCGGTTCACATACTGCTGAAGCCTAGCTTGTAGGATTTTGAGCATCACCTTGCTGGCATGTGAAATGAGCGCAGTTGTACGGTATTTTGAACACTCTTTGGCATTGCCCTTCTTTGGAATTGGAATGTAAACTGACCTTTTCCAGTCTTGTGGCCACTGCTGAGTGTTCCAAATTTGCTGGCATCTACGCTATTTGCGTTCCCCTTATTTTCGCCGTACTCTACGTAAATGTTTATGTAGACCAGACATGCCAAAATAAGGAACGCAAGTGGCAGCGTCCATGGGTGCCACCATTTGTGTACGCGCGGTTTTTTTTTTTTTTTTACTCAGCCGTGATAAGCTACGTAAAGATTTACATAGCCTATCATGGTATTTTTTTTAAAATCTAGCCGTGATAGGCTACGTAAATCTTTACATAGCCTATCATGTTTTTTTGGTTGTTTTTTTTTACTGGAAATGGCAGCGGTGGCAGCCGGTCGGAAGACCGGCCGCCACAGCCGCCGCTGCCGAACCGCTGCCAAACCGCCGCCGAACCTCCGCCAAGAGGATTCAGCCAAGGTAAGTCCCGTCCCGGGGGGGGCGGAGGGGCAGACCGTTTCGCCACCAATTTCGGGGGGCCGAATGCGCTGGCATTCGGCCTCCCCGAGATTCGTGGCAAAATTCTCTGACATCCCTACGGTATGGAGCTTCTCCATCTTTGGCTGCAAAGGACATAATCAATCTGATTTCAGTATTGACCATCTGGCGATGTCCATGTGTAGAGTCGCCTCTTGTGCTGTTGGAAAAGCATGTTTGCTATGATCAGCGTGTTCTCTTGGCAAAACTCTATTACCCTTTGTCCTGCTTCATTTTGTACATCAAGGCCATGCTTGCCTGTTATCCCGGTGATTTCTTGACTTCCTACTTTAGCATTCCAATCCCCTATGATGAAGAGGACATCTTTTTTTGGCGTTAGTTCTAGAAGGGGTTGTAAGTCTTCATACCTCAGGTTCTTCGGCATCAGTGGTTGGGGCATAGACTTGAATTACTGTGATGTTGAATGGTTTGCCTTGGATTCGTACTGAGATCATTCTATCGTTTTTGAGATTGTACCCCAGTACTGCTTTTCCCACCCTTTTGTTGACTATGAGTGCTACTCCATTTCTTCTAAGGGATTCTTGCCCACCATAGTAGATATAATGGTCACCTGAATTAAATTCGCCCATGCTTGTCCATTTTAGTTCACTGATTCCCAAGATGTCAATGTTCAATCTTGCTATCTCATGTTTGACTACCTCCAGCTTACCTTGATTCATTGATCTGACATTTCAGGTTCCTAAACAATGTTGTTCTTTACAGCATCGGACTTTCTTTTCACCACCAGACACATCCACAGCTGAGTGTCCTTTCGGCTTTGGCCCAGCCATTTCACTCTTTCTGGCACTACTTGGAAATTCCCTCTGCTCTTCCCCAGTAGTATATTGGACACCTTCCGACCTGAGGGGCTCATCTTCTGGCGTCATCTCTTTTAGCCTTGTGATACATTCCATGGGGTTTTCTTGGCAAGAATACTGGAGTGGGTTGCCATTTCCTTCTCCAGTGGACCACATTTTGTCAGAACTCTCTGCCATGACCTGTCCATCTTGGGTGGCCCTGCATGGCATAGTTTATGGCTTCACTGAGTTACGTAAGCCCCTTCGACACAACAAGGCAGTGATCCATGAAGGGGAGCTGGGTTTTTAACAGGTAACAAAAAAAAAAAAAAAAAAACAATGGGGATTCTATCACTGGCAGTTCTGCACATTACATCTAGGAAAGAGATAATTTGTCATGGGGAGACTATTTTCGGCAAAAGCACCCTGAGAAATGTAACAAGTGACCACCGCTAATATACACTGTGGCAGTCTCTGGATTTCACATGTGTGTTATCTTTCAAAGCATTTAGGGCTGCAGTTCTGTACCTGCCTACCTGAGAGTAAACCCTGTTAAGCGCCATTTGATTTACATTTGAGCAAACATGTATAGAATTGCACTGTAAATTCCTAATTGCCTCGTTTCACCAAAAGAGTCACACTGCAGTGGCTTCACCATATCAATTACCACATCAAAAGCCACCCACTGTGAAGTTAATAGACTACATCATTGAAACAGACCCTCATAAAGTCAATGTGGTCCAGTGGATAAGTGTCGGGAGGTCACCCCTTCTTCCTTCTGAAATCCTCAGGTAGCCAGAATCAACACGCAGACAATAGGGCTCTTTTCCAAGGCTTTATTCCCATTCAGCCTAATGATGCTTACAGATGCTAATTGCTTGATCCTACGAGTGAGACTTAAGAGAGCTGCCTACTTGGGGGTTCTAACCTTAGGAATCAGTTGATCTCCATTTGGAGGGGAAGGCGGGAAACCTCTGAACTTATGGGCTAGGAGGAGAGACTCCACCCCTTTCCCATGGGGCATCAAGGCGCCGCTGTTGCTGTTGCACCAAGTGGGCTGAGCGCCTCCTCTCAGCGCCTGCCATCTCCTGCTTGATGCTGCATTGGCACTACGGATGTACGAAAGTCACTTACCATTTCGCAGGGGTGCTTCGCGGTGGGGGGGAGGCGCTTCGCTTCTCCCCCCGAAGTTCAGGCGAGGGGGGGAGGCGTCCCGCCTCGCCTGGCCGAAATTCAGGCTGGGGAGGAGGCTTCCTGCCTCGCCTGGCTGAAATTCAGGCCGGGGAGAAGTGCCCCGTCTCCCCGGCCGCGAAACAAAGTCTAAAAAAATAAACAACAACAAAAAAACCCGTGATAGGCTACGTAACGATTTACGTAGCCTATCACGGCTAGATTTCCAAAGTCAGCCGTGATAGGCTACATAAATCATTACGTAGCCTATCACGGGTGACTTTGAAAAAAAAAAAGCGCATACGCAAATGGTGGCGGCCTATGGGCGCCGCCATTTGCGTTCCTTATTTGGTCCCAGTAGTCTACGTAAATCTTTACGTAGACTACCGGGACCAAATAAGGAACGCAAATGGCGGCGCCCATAGGCCGCTGCCATTTGCGTACGCGCTTTTTTTTTTCAAAGTCACCCGTGATAGGCTACGTAACGATTTACGTAGCCTATCACGGCTGACTTTGGAAATCTAGCTGTGATAGGCTACGTAAATCGTTACGTAGCCTATCACGGGGTTTGTTGTTGTTTTTTTACACTTTGTAATGACGGCGGCAGCAGCCGGTCGGAAGACCGGCTGCTGCCCCTGCCCCCGACGAAAGGCCGACGAACCGTCTCCGGGACCCGGCGCCGGGAGGGACATTCGCCAAAGGTAAGTCCCATCCGGGGGGGGCGGAAGGCGGAGAATTTCATTGCCGATTTCGGGGGGCCGAATGCGTTGGCGCTCGGCCCCCCAAAGATTCAGGGAGAAATTCTCCGCCATCTCTAATTGGCGCCTAGCTGTCAGGGTGGAAACTGAGCCCAGAGAGCCCCAGAGCAGTTCTGATTCTGAGGAGGAACAGTCATCCGTGGGAGTGGAGCCAGCTCATCCCTCATAGGCTCAGCACCTGGCAGAGATTTCCTCCTGCCGGCATTCCAGAGATAGATTGTGACCTGCTTAGTGAGGGAGTGTGGGAGGGGGGCTTCTTAGACGCTCGACGCAGACTCAAAGAGCGACGAGCGATGGAGGGCGCGGAAAGGAGGTGTAGCGCCTGTTTGGCATGCAAGCAACGGCTGCCTCCCATGGACCCAAGGGAAAGAGGGAGGATCTCTCCCTAGCCCATAAGTTCTGGCTCTTCAAGTGACTCTCTTTCAAACGGGGATCAACTGCCTGCCTGAAGCGTAGTCCATGCTGCTGTTTCTTTGCTTTAGCCGCTGGTGATTAGCATCTGAAAGAGTCATTAAGCTGTAATGGGATTAAAGCTTTGAAAAGAAATCCTTTCATCTGTGTCTTGAGTTGGCTATTAGATTCTCCTGAGAGAGGCCACCAAGGCGTTCCTGACACTAGCGTCCAGAAACTGCTGTTGTCCCTTCCCCTGCCTGCCAGGGTCACTATCACTCTCAATAATGTGTACCGGGAGGGGCTCTCCCCCTGGCTGCTCCTCTGAACAGCGTGCGGGTTCCTCTCCTGCAGTTTCTATCTCTTCCTCAGAATCAGAACTGCTTTGGGGCTCTCTGGGCTCTGATCCAACCCTGACAATAAGGAGTTGGACTTGGATCTGGAAAACTTAAGATGAAGACCCACCTTTGCCATAGATGGGGGTATGCCACTCGCTTAGACTTAATTCACCTTCTATCCATATGGGCCTACTGTACGTTATTTTATAAATAACATGGTATTTTGCTAGGGCAAATGCAGTGACAATATTGTGAAGCACTCGTAAATTAAAATGTCTGTAAACATGATTTTTAAAAGAGGTCACCTAATATGAACATAGCCTTACAATTAAAGGGTTGGATCGAGGCTCTGCCTTCTATAAATAGAAGGGTTCTGCTTGGAGAAGTTCCCCCCACCGGATATTTGGGGCTCCCCCTTCCTCTCACCCCACAGCTCACCCCATTCATCAGGGTCTCCTGATCATATGGGCTGGTTCACACAATCGCAGCTGGGAAATAACCCACCATGGTTTATTTGCCTGCTGCACATGCTGGTGGTATGTTCGGGGATTAGCATAATTACCCTAGGCAGCACAGCTTGCTGTGTCATGCAAACGTAGCCAAGATGGTTTGTTGCCACAGGTAACAAGCCACCCAGAACCCTGCAACAGCCCCCAGCAATTGAGAGTGGTTAATAAGCCACTCTGGCTAATTAACCACCTTGCGATCATGTGAACCAGGTCTCTGGGATGGTTTGCACATAACAAGAAACCACCATGGGTGAATTTCTCCACAAGGCTTCTTGCTGTGGTGGCAGCTGCCATTTTGAATATTCAGGACATGACGGGGGCACGCCATACGTTCTCGTTAGATGCAAACCTGGCAAGAGTGGGTTGTTGGGGTGGTTGACAAGCCACCTGCAACCCTAAAACAGCCCATGGGTTCTGGGTGGCTTGTCAACCAACCCAACAACCCACCTTCACCGGGTTCACATGTCATGAGAAACCTAGGTCAGATTGATTCAACATAAATCTGAATCTAACCCAATGTGTGTGGAGAGGATAGAGGGAAGATGTATTAAAAGCCTATCAATATATCTAGGAATAATTTCCTATGTTTGAAACAAAAGAATGATTATATTACGTCAGGTCTTCTTTTAAAGACAAGAAATGCATTCCACGATCTGCTATAACTCTATGGCCCAAGGGAAGAATTTCCTTCATCCTGTTGCCACTGATTCTGTGTATGTCAATGAAGCACAAAACATTTCACAAGTCAAATGAGATGTAATATTTAAATGAATAAAAGAGAATTCAACACTAATCTCATTCATCCTACCCAGTTGTGGGTTTAGCTGTTAAACCATTTGATTCACATTGAGTCTGATCCTAGGCATGCTTACTTAGAAGTAAATCACACTTATTTATTTATTTATTTATTTATTTACAATATTTATATACTGCTCCAAAGGTTTCAGAGAGGTGAACAACAAAGATAAAAGAATAGAACACCATATTAAAACTATCAAAATATTTTAAAAGAAACTTATTTCCATGGCATTTACTCCTAGGTAACAGTGCGTGGTATTTTAGCCTTAAACTCTAGCTGCTGCAGTTTGGATTAAAACTGCCCCAGAGGGGGAGATACAGTGTTTTGCTAGCCACAACTTTGCATAAATTCATTTAGGGCTAGGGATGGTGGAGAATTCTGCCATGGACTCCAATGAGTTCATGGCGGAACGTTCCCACTCAACTCCGCCTCCCTCTGGATCATCGCAGAGCTGAATCCTCCTCGCCAGCAGCTCCATTCCACAAATGATACGGCTGCCATTGCCGTCCGTATCACTGCGGATGAGAAACAGGAAGAAATCCGGACACAAATGGCGCCCACCATGCCATTTGCATCCCTGTTTCTTCTTGCGATAGGCTACATGTCTGTATTTACGTAGCTATTTACGTAGCCTATCGCATGAAAAAATGGACATTTTTTCACACGATAGGCTACGTAAATAGCTACGTAAATACAGATGCGTAGCCTATCACAAGAAGAAACAGAGATGCAAATGACGTAGCAGATGCCATTTGTGTCCAGATCACTTCCTGTTTCTCATCCGCAGCAATATGGCACGGCAATGGCGGCCGCATTGCTTGCAGAACGGAGCCAGCCGGCGGCTCTGCGGACTCACCATGGAGCGGAGCCAGCCAGCGAGGATTCTGGGGGGGAGGAATGGATCGCCTCCCCCCCACCGCGGACCCCCCTGCAGAGCCCAGGTAAGGGGATTCGTACATCCCTATTTAGGGCACAATCCTATTGTGTCTATTGTAAGCCTCTGAACTTGGAAGCTTATGGTCATTCTATGCAGAGCGGGAGGGGCGGACCCCAGAGCTACTTCAATGATGCTATAAGTGTAATTAAAGGAAAGGGGGAGGAACTGAGCATCAGAAACTCAGTTTTGGAGAATAGAGTGGCTGGATAGAAAAGAGGGCTGGGCAACTTCCAAAATTGGATTAGCTGGAAAATAATCGGAGCTAGAAAATAACTCAGTTTAAGAGCTATGGAGGTGGTTGCTTGTAGCACAGATACAGTTTAAGCTATGATACAGACACAGTTTACAGATAAAGTTTACAGCTATGGAGGTGGTTGCTTGTAGCACAGATACAGTTTAAGTGGGAGATGGGACATGTGAGAGCACGCACACCCTGCCCCCAAACATCCCCACTCCCCCCCCCCGGCTACATAAAGATCTTTGTGCATTGTGTGTGAAGATCTGAAGAGGGGTTTGTACGTGTGTTTGACCTAACATGCTTACAGAGCTCCCTTGGCTGGGAACCCTGATGAGGCAGAAGCTCTGTAAATGCCTCAAAGCTCAATGCATGAAGAACTTTGAGGTAGCTGGGTGTGCAGGGAGGCCTGGGGGCAGTGCATGCTCATGCATGTCCCATACTCACCAGTGGTATAGTGGTACATTTTGAAGTACAGGCACTCATCAGGTCAGCCCCCACAGCCACGACCCCGAGGAGTATCCACCAATTCAGGCAGCCATGTTGATCCATATCAACAAACCAGTTCTAGCAGTTTTATGTCCACCAGGAGTAGGTCAGAATGGGTCTGAATTTCTCATTCAAGACCAGGTCACCCCAAAATTATTCACATTACAATAGGGAACAATATATCTTTGCTGAGAAAATTCATTTTCCCCCCAGCTAAGCAAAAAGGGAACAGGGTAGCAGATAAGAACTTAAGAACTAGGGCTGCATACAGCTTTGGTCCAAAGCCTGAATAACAAAGTGAAGCGGGCTGCTTCAGAAGTGGATCAGAACAGCACCGAGAGGCCCGAAGCAAAGCAGCTCGTTGCTGAGGTACCTCGGAGCTTCGGGGCTACCAAAGTCATTCCCACCCAGACAGGCTGTCTTTCAATGTATCAACTTGAGAAAGATCAGGGAGGGGGCGAGGAGGAGAATGGAGGGTGGAAGGTGAGAGGAGGTTGAGGGAGGGGGAAATGGTGAGACTTGGCGAATGCAACTCTGTTGCCAAATTAGGGCTAAACTTAACACAGCAGTCTCCAATCAGTGACAGTGGTAGAGAAGGGTGGGGGGAACACTGGATACATTGGAGAGATCAGCCTCCTTTTGTTTCATTGTGAGAGAGAGTGCTCTGGTTAGAGTTGGAGGTGGTGGTTTACGTGTTATTAGAGACAGTTGGCTAGGTCTGTGGGAGAGAGAGTTTATACTGCAGCTTTGTCTTTCTTCTTCCTTCCCAATTCAACTATTCCCTTTCTTTTGTAGATTCTTTATTTTTTATATAAAAAAAAACACATAAACATTTAAAAAGTACTTACTTTGAGTTTCCTCCTTTTCTTGCCTGGTTCTTTGTCTCCCCCCCCCCCTTCTCTATTAAGTTTTACCATTCATCCCTTTCTTGATTGTTTATTTTAAAAAAATAAAACTACTTTAGTTTTCCTTGCCCCTGCCTTGTTCCCACCCCCACCCCTTCTCAGTTCTCAACTGTTAGTTTCCCTTTACTTTCTGGCTAGATTGTTTCTTTCATTTCATTTATTATATTTCTATACCGCCCCATTACTGAAGCTCTCTGGGCGGTTCACAAAAACTAAAAACCATTACAATACATTATATAAAATATAAAAACCATTCACATAATGACATCAAACAAATAACAGACACAACAACAACAACAACAATATATATATCTAAAACAATTTAAAACAATCAGTCAAAGACAATCAAGAGACTCATTATACACTGCCAAATGCCTGAGAATAGATATAGATATAGATATAGATATAGATATAGATATAGATATAGATATAGATATAGATATAAACTTTCTGTTCCTTCTTCTTGGCTCCCCTCCACCACCACCCCACCCTTCTCAATTCCTGTATTCCTTCCTTTCCCGTTTTTCATCTCTTTTCTCTATAAATAAATAAATAAATAACCCTTTTCTCTTCTGTTAGGATTATAGATACCCCCCCTTGCTCGTAGGTAGCTCAGTATTTGCTTTTCTTTTGCTCTTGTGTGGGCATGCGTGTGTGTGCTTGTGTTGTGGACAAGCAAACAGTGTGTGGCAAAGCACTACACAGTCCACATTTCAAAACACAGTGGGCAAAACACTACACACATTAACATATATTATTTTAATGTTATACTACAGAGTGCGGCAAAGCAAGCCCAGTATGAGGCATCTCTGAGGCCTTGGCAGGGGCAGAGGTGAGCGAGGTGCTGTGGGACCAGCAGCACCGGTAGCCAAGCTGGGTCACCCCCAGTCTGGATTGTGCATCCAGGTGTAGGGCAGCAAAGTGCGAAGGCCAGTCGCAGTGCCCGGAGGTCACTGTTTGAGGACCCTGGTGCAGGCGGCAGCAGCAGCAGCAGTCTTACAAAAAGAGCAGTATCTCCTTCTGTAGTGGAAGAGGGGAGCCCATTGTTGCTCTCAGGTACAAGTCAATGTGCCTGCCTGGCAGGGTTGCTGTGTTTGCTTCCTGCCTCTGTCAGACAAGATAACAGTCATTGCTCTCAGTTCAAGTCAATGTGTCCACCTGGCAGGATTGCTGTGTTTGCTTCCTGCCTTTGTCAGGCAAGACAGCTGAAAGCATCAACTGTGATTCTGAATAGGAAAGTACTAAAGGAAAGGGGTTATTTGCACTTCAAAGAAACCTACAGCAGAGATTAGGGATAGTCATCTCCTCCTAATCACTGCTTAAACACTAAATTTCCCTGATTGTCCCTTTATGCCCTTTGGTTTGAGTTCCTGAGAACAGCACAATTTATCTGTGCCTAGCACAAAAACTACTGGGCTGAACTGTCTGATATTTGGCAGTTCGGATCCCCTCTAAGGGAGCTGAGAGGTAGGGATGTTGGAGAATTCCACCACGGACATCAGATTTCTAAAGAATCCGGCCCCCTGGAATCCATGGCAGAACGGACTACCTCCCCGCCACCCCCAAAATCCCCCCAGAAATAGACCTACCTGATGGTGGCGGTGGCAGCTCCGTGTCATCTTCCGGCCACTGCCGGGCTGCTGCGGCCACAAATGGCAGCCATCGTAGCAGCCGCCATTTGCGTCCCTGCCAAGCTGTGATAGATTACGTAGCCTATCTACGTAGCCTATCATGGCAAAAGGCATTTGCGTCGCTGCCTTTTGCCGTGATAGGCTATGTAGATACTTACATAGCCTATCCCAGCTTGGCAGGGACACAAATGGCCGCCGGCATAGCGGCTGCCATTTGCGGCCGCAGCCTGGCAGCAGCCGGAAGGCTGGCTGTAGCCGGCCTCGGCTGGTGGCTCCACAGGAGCTGGCCAGGGGGATTCTGGGGGGAGGGACGGATCGCCTCCCCCCCACTGCGGACTGCTGGCTGGAATGGGGTAAGTATTTCGCACACCCCTACTGAGAGGTCCCAAAATTTCATGCGCTTCCGTGGAAACAGTGCAGTTATAGCTCTTCACTTTGGGAGTTTTTGTTGAAAATATGAAATTTCACATCCACCTAGAACAAAAACTACTTGGCCAAACTGTCTAAAATTTGGCATGTAGCATCCCTCCGTGGGGGCTGATAGATTTCCAGATTCCATGTGTTTGTCATGAAAACAGAAGGAGTTATGGCCATTTATGTTTTCCAGTGCTTTCCAATTTATGTTTTCCAATTTATGTTTTCCCAAGTCAATGGGAAAACATCAAATCTGAATGATTTGGATATCAAAGTGGATGGGGTCTGAATTAGTATGAAGTGAAGCAGGGCTGCTTCAGAAGGTCTGAATCGGCATCCAAAGTGAAGTGGGGGTCCGTGCACGGCCCTATTAAGAACATAAGAACAACCATGCTGGATCTGACCAAGGGTCAATCTAGTCCAACATTCTGTTCACACCTTGGACAACCAGCTGCCCACAGGAAACCCACAAGCAGGACATGAGTGCAACAGAATGCTCCTTCCCATGTTCCCCAGCAACTGGTGTACATAGCTATATTCTACCTCCATTATCAGAGCCAGTATGTCTATCAGGACTAGTAGCCATTGATAGACTTCACCAGGAATTTGTCTAACCCCCTTTTAAAGCCATCCAAATTGGTAGCCATCACTCTGTTTTGTGGTAGAGAATTCCACAGTTTAACTCTGTGCTGTGTGAAGAAGTGCTTCCTTTTACCTGTCCTGAATCTCCCACCAATCAGTTTCATGGGATGCCCAGCGTTCTAGTATTTTGAGAGAGGGAGAAAAATGTCTCCCGATCCACTTTCTCCACACCAAACATGATTTTGTACTCCTCTATCATGTCTCCCCTTACTCGCCTTTCAGACATGTCCCTGTTAATCAAAAAGTGTCAGTGCGGCACTGTTGCAAGCCCTGGGGGGACTCTACATAGAAACAGAATGAGAAGTGCTTCCGGGTATTATCCGGATTTTCATGAAATCGCTGTTGGTCCATCCCAGGCACAGGAAGCAAAAAAAATGTGGAGTAAGCACTACCTTGAACCCCAGTTCTCACAGGTCAAACTGCACTTTAATCCACCTTAGGTTGTGGTTGGATGGGCGGAGCCCCGCTAATTGAAGTGAACATCATCAACCAGATAGATGCTGCTGAGCCAGTGAGAGAGGCTTGCTCCCACCCTCTCCATGCTCAGGGAAGTTTAATGGACGAGATGAGTAATGTTGGGCTGTTTGCCCTACACCTCTCTACCTCGCATCCACCAACTGTGAACCAGCAATATTGAAGCCCAGGGACAGACGAACAGGTGGGCAGAGGGGAGGCGCCTAGGTCCTGCACAGAGAGGAAGGGCTGGAATTGCCTCCCTCTGCTAGCACTCTGGAGTCAGCAGCAAAGGCTACTGCTGCTGCCTCTGCTTCCCCGACCCAAACCAAGCTCCTCCTCCTCCCCACAAATACACAGGAAAATTGCACACACAGGGGGCTATTCTACAGGGAAGACATGAATGAATCAGCAGTTGCTATCTGTGAATGGAACCCAGCACAATGCCATGATTGGGGAGGCTTGTGCCCAGCCCTGTCCATGCTCCCTTGCTGTACTGGCTGCCCTTTCTCCTTCCATTCTGGGTACTTCTCAATTGTAGGTGTATCGCGTGACTGTGAAGTTGCAGGTGTATCGCGCGACTGTGAAGTTGCAGGTCTATCGCGCGACTGGGAAGTTGCAGGTCTATCGCACGACTGTGAAGTTGCAGGTCTATCGCGCGACTGGGAAGTTGCAGGTCTATCGCGCGACTGGGAAGTTGCAGGTGTATCGCAACTGCACAATACCAAGGCTGGCTGTCCTCTCTCCTTCACTTCTGGGTATTCCCTAGTGGTAGGGATCACACCACTGTGAATTTGTAGGTGCATCGCAGTAACATGACTGTGAAATACCGCGGCTGCAGGCTCCAGCTACTGGCTGCCCTTTCTCCTTCAGCTCTGTGTATTATTTATTGTGCACTACATATAAATGCCCCTTTATGGATCACTGCCTTGTTGTGGCGAAGGGGCTTGCATAACTCAGTGAAGCCATAAGCTATGCCGTGCAGGGCCACCCAAGACGGACAGGTCATGGCAGAGAGTTCTGACAAAATGTGGTCCACTGGAGAAGGAAATGGCAACCCACTCCAGTATTCTTGCCAAGAAAACCCCATGGAATGTATCACAAGGCTAAAAGATATGACGCCGGAAGATGAGACCCTCAGGTCGGAAGATGTCCAATATACTACTGGGGAAGAGCAGAGGGTATTTCCAAGTAGCACCAGAAAGAGTGAAGTGGCTTGGCCAAAGCCGAAAGGACACTCAGCTGTGGATATGTCTGGTGGTGAAAAGAAAATCCGATGCTGTAAAGAACAATATTGTTTAGGAACCTGGAATGTCAGATCAATGAATCAAGCTAAGCTGGAGGTGGTCAAACATGAGATGGCAAGATTGAACATTGACATCTTGGGAATCAGCGAACTAAAATGGACAGGCATGGGCGAATTTAATTCAGGTGACCATCATATCTACTATTGTGAGCAAGAATCCCTTAGAAGAAATGGAGTAGCACTCATAGTCAACAAAAGGGTGGGAAAAGCAGTACTGGGGTACAATCTCAAAAATGATAGAATGATCTCAGTACGAATCCAAGGCAAACCATTCAACATCACAGTAATTCAAGTCTAAGCCCCAACCACTGATGCCGAAGAAGCTGAGGTTGATCAGTTCTATGAAGACCTACAACACCTTCTAGAACTAACACCAAACAAAGATGTCCTCTTCATCATAGGGAATTGGAATGCTAAAGTAGGAAGTCAAGAAATCACCGGGATAACAGGCAGGCATGGCCTTGGTGTACAAAATGAAGCAGGACAAAAGCTAATAGAGTTTTACCAAGAGAACATGCTGATCATAGCAAACACTCTTTTCCAACAGCACAAGAGATGACTCTACACATGGACATCACCAGATGGTCAATATTGAAATCAGATTGATTATGTCCTTTGCAGCCAAAGATGGAGAAGCTCCATACAGTCAGTCAAAACAAGACCTGGAGCTGACTGTGGCTCAGATCATGAGCTGCTTCTTGCAAAATTTCGGCTTAAATTGAAGAACGTAGGGAAAACCACTAAACCATTCAGGTATGACCTAAATCATATCCCTTATGAATATACAGTGGAGGTGAGGAATAGATTTCAGGGATTAGACCTGATAGACAGAGTGCCTGAGGAACTATGGACGGAGGTCCGTAACATTGTTCAGGAGGCAGCAACTCAATCCATCCCAAAGAAAAAGAAATGCAAGAAAGCCAAGTGGCTGTCTGATGAGGCTTTACAAGTAGCTGAGGAAAGAAGGGAAGCGAAAAGCAAGGGAGAAAGGGGAAGATATATCCAACTGAATGCAGAGTTCCAGAGAATAGCAAGGAGAGACAAGAATGCCTTCTTAAATGAACAATGCAAAGAAATCGAGGAAAACAACAGAATGGGAAAGACTAGAGATCTCTTCAAGAAAATCTGAGATCTCAAGGGAACGTTTTGTGCAAAGACGGGCATGATAAAGGACAAAGAAGGCAGGGACCTAACAGAAGCAGATGAGATTAAGAAGAGGTGGAAAGAATACACAGAAGAACTATACAGGAAAGATCTGAATGTCCCTGATAGCCATGATAGTGCGGTCACTGAACTTGAGCCAGACATCCTCGAGAGTGAAGTCAAGTGGGCCTTAGGAAGCATTAGTAACAACAAAGCTAGCGGAGATGACAGTATTCCAGCTGAGCTATTTAAAATCCTAAAAGATGATGCTGTTAAAGTGCTGCATTCAATATGCCAACAAATTTGGAACACTCAACAATGGCCGCAAGACTGGAAAAGGTCAGTTTACATTCCAATTCCAAAGAAGGGCAATGCCAAAGAGTGTTCAAACTACTGCACAATTGCGCTCATTTCACATGCCAGCAAGGTGATGCTCAAAATCCTACAAGCTAGGCTTCAGCAGTATGCGAACCGAGAACTACCAGAAGTACAAGCTGGGTTTCGAAGAGGCAGAGGAACTAGAGATCAAATCGCCAACATTCGCTGCATCATGGAGAAAGCAAGAGAATTCCAGAAAAATGTCTATTTCTGCTTCATTGAATACGCTAAAGCCTTTGATTGTGTGGATCACAACAAACTGTGGCAAATTCTTAAAGTGATGGGAGTACCAGACCACCTTACCTGTCTCCTGAGAAACCTGTACGAGGGTCAAGAAGCAACAGTAAGAACCAGACATGGAACAACTGAGTGGTTCAAAATTGGGAAAGGAGTATGACAAGGCTGCATATTGTCACCCTGCTTATTTAACTTCTATGCAGAGTACATCATGAGAAATGCCGGGTTGGATGAATCACAGGTCAGAATTAAGATTGCTGGGAGAATTATCAACAACCTCCGATATGCAGACGATACCACTCTAATGGCAGAAAGTGAAGAGGATCTAAAGAGCCTCTTGTTGAGGGTGAAAGAGGAGTGCAAAAGCTGGTTTGAAACTCAACATTAAGAAAACGAAGATCATGGCATCTGGCCCTATCACTTCCTGGCATATAGAAGGGGAAGAAATGGAAGCAGTGACAGATTTTACTTTCTTGGGCTCCAAGATCACCACAGATGGTGACTGTAGCCATGAAATTAAAAGACGCTTGCTCCTGGGGAGGAAAGCTATGGCCAACCTAGACAGCATAGTAAGAAGCAGAGACATCACCTTGCTGACAAAGGTCCGTCTAATCAAAGCTATGGTTTTCCCAGTAGTAATGTATGGCTGTGAGAGCTGGACTATAAGGAAGGCTGAGCGCCGAAGAATTGATGCTTTCCAACTGTGGTGCTGGAGAAGACTCTTACGAGTTCCCTGGACTGCAAGGAGGTCAAATCAGTCAATCCTAAAGGAAATCAACCCTGAGTGCTCATTGGAAGGACAGATCCTGAATCTGAAGCTCAAATATTTTGGCCACCTAATGCGAAGAGAAAACTCTCTGGAAAAGACCCTGATGCTGGGAAAGACTGAAGGCAAAAGGAGAAGGGGACGGCAGAGGATGAGATGGCTAGATAGCATCACGGATGCAATGAATATGGACTTGAGCACGCTCCGGGAGAGAGTGCAGGACAGGAAGGCCTGGCGTGCTATGGTCCATGGGGTCACGAAGAGTCGGACACGACTGAACGACTGAACAACAACAACATATAAATGGGCTACTCCACTATTGTGAATGAAACAGCCCTACTGCTATTATGAATGGGAAAAGGAGGCTACTTATTGTGAAAGCAGCCCTACTGCAAATGTGGGAAAAGAGGGTATGGGGGGGAGGGGCAGCGCCGCCCCTTGACCACATCACTCGCAGGTCACAGCCAGGTCACAGAGGTACATCCAGGATGTAATGCGGGGGGACAGAGCACGCTGCTGTGGAACCGCTATGGAGCCACATTTGAGAAAAACAACGGAAAAAGAGGACTTTCCAGAAATGCGCCTTTTGAAGAGGGAAGCAGTGGGGTGGCTGTGGATTTGTGACAGCATCATCTGTCACAAATGACCCTGATGTGCTCTCCATCTGCTTTCAATCAATGCTGTAGATTGGCTCCTGGACCCAGTATACCACTGATCCTCACTTTAGCCCTAGCGTGTTGCCAGCAAATGCCTGCATAGGACTTTATTTACAGACTAATCTGATTTGGGTTACAGTGAATTCACCCATCAGTACTTCTAACTGCTGGAAGTGAGTCACACACACACACACACACACACACACACACACGACATGTAACATATCTTCTGTATTTCTGTAAAATCCTGATGGCTGCAAATGTATTTTCTTTTAAAGAAAATAATAAACCCACCGCCATTTGCACTAAAGAGCCAGATACTGTATTTCATGGAACATTTGCAGCTACTTATGTTTCCAAAGGCCCCATATCAAAATATCTTTGTTACTGCTCAGATTATTAAGCTCAAGTCATATGAAATTCCTTTCGGTGGTGGTTGTTTGACATTTCTGGCTTGATCCTGGCATGTTAGCCCAACAGTAGGGTCCCTGCCAATACAGAAACAGCCAAGATATAGCAAATCATATTGGTGCTCTATTCTGAAGGAAGGCTTCCTTCACAGGGTCAGAGTACAGAGCAAGAGCATATTGCCATAAGTGAAATAAAGTGCAGTGAGCCCTCTGAAGAGTGACTTTTCCCTTTTTCTTTTGGAGATGAGTTCCATCTCTCAAACAAGTCTTTAACCTCAGGGCAGCATCTCATACTTTCTTGTAAAGAGCTTCACACACAGCTGGTGATATATAAATAACAAAAAATAATAATACTGTGCAAGAAAAGATATTGTCCTGCCTACTGGTAACAAGAAGTGGAATTAGAATGCCAAAACCTTCAACAATCTGCAAGGCATATGTTATTCTGGCATATGAATACATAAACTTGAGAGCACAGCTGAACATTTTCTGCGACAAAAATAAAAAATTTGTCATCAAGAAAAATAAAATCTTATGTTCATAATAAATCAGGCAGACATGCATAGACTGACTCAGTATACACAATAGTATGCCAGTTGCAATATCTTTGTTTTTCATATTTTGGAATATTTTAGTAAAGCAGTAGAAGGAAAGAAAAGAAAGGCACCATGCTGGCCGGGGAATGCTGGGAGTTGTAGGACTTTTTTCTGTCTAAACATGCATAAGAAGGAAAGAAAACAAAGGCACCATGATGGCCGGGGAATGCTGGGAGTTGTAGGACTTTTTTTCTGTCTAGACAAGCATAAGATTGCACCCTAAGAAACAAATCATTACTCATTATTACTAAGGGGTGGTTACTGATGGGTAAAGTGGCAATGCAGGAACTGGGAGCTTTGCTAGCTGAACAGGCTAGGGGGTGGGTGGAATTCACACAAAAAAGGGTGGGTGAAAGATTTAAACCCACCTCTCAGAGCACCATGGTCCTGATCCTAATCAGGGCTGTGCGCGTTTACACGGAGGTAAAGAAAGCTAGCATGCAAAGCTCCACCACATGTGCTAGACAGAACATCCTGTTTGGCCCTTAGTGGTAAGAAGGATGGAAAGGCTGAGGGAGAAAAGACTGAAATGCAAACCTATTCCAAGATGAAGAGAATAAGGGGGGACTTTTTCCTCAAGGTCTGCAAGGATTTGGGAATTCATTGTGTGGATTGGAACATTGGTGTTACAGGGATGTTCATTAAAGATTATCAATTACTACATGGACCTCAAAGTACAGTCTGTTAAGGCCACAGGAAGGCAATGATGGACTACTGAAGGTTGGTGATGCCCTAGTCTTCAGCCCTAATCTTCAGAGTATAAAATAGTAAGAATGGAGCTTAATTTTTCTGCTGCTTCCGAAGAATAGACTCTGAAATAATGACTTGTTGCAACTCTGAGACAAGCGGCTTGGGCTCAGGCACGGGTCAGCATGGCTGTGTCAGAAAACCAGTGTAGGAATGGCAAGAAGAGGAAGAAAGAGGTCTCCTTTCCACAACTTGCAGTGGGTTGAAAGCGCTCTGTGGGCCTGGAGTATTGAGATGCGTGCATGCAAGGTGAGGTGGCAGGCTCTGGCAAAGGCCCACTTCCCTGGGAGACAATTTGATTAGAGCTTTTGTCAGTTTCTGTGGAATGGTGCCTAGGCGTCCTTTGCCAAGCAGCAGGAATCACTACAGAAATGGAATTCCATTCAGTCCCAAGACAAAGAAGCACAGCTTATCAAGAGGGTCATGTGTTGCTGTTGTCATTTTTCAGTGCTCTGATAACTTCTCTGCAGCAGGGGGTTGGGGATGTTTAGAATGAGTAGGAAAAGAAGTGACTTTTCCAAGAGGAGGGGTTTTTTGGTCCACTATGATTTGGGGGCAGCAGTCAAAGGGGGGAAATTGAATAAATCCTGCAGAATTCCCTGCCTTTAGAGGTCAGGCAGGCACCAGCACTATGTTCCTTTCAGCGACTCCTGAAGACTTTGTTATCCCAAGAAGCCTTCCTTGCATGACCATGTTACATTCCACTTCGTTTGGGGTTTGTCTTTTTTAAAAATGTTTTAACTCTTTTAACCTGTTGTTTTATTCTTTTATCATGTTGTTCACCACACTGAAATCTTCTGATGTGGAGCGGTATATAAATATTGTAAATACATACATAAATAATAAATAAAATAGGTTGAAGGCTAAATATATGCTGGAAAACACAGGCAACGGAAAAGAGTCTAGAGGATTTTAAACAATGCAAACCTGCTCATTGGATGGAATTCCCTAAGCCCATCCATTCACCTTAGAATTGACTGAGGCTGCATTCCTGTACACACTTACCTGGGGAAAACTCCACTGAACTGAGTGGTGCTTACTTTTGAGTAGATATGCACCACGCAAGATTAACTCCAGGGTTGCCTCTCCTCTGGCCAGTTCCGTGACCAACCATACTAGTGGGTGGTCATTTAGGGCGCAATCCTATGGGAACAGTTGGCCACCTCCAAACTCGGAGGCGGCCAACTATCCAATGCAGGGCAGGTGGTGCGTGGAGGGGATCTTCTCCTCCACACTCTGACTGTCCTGCATTTGTGGCAGCCAATTTGGGCTATCTAACCAGGATGCCTCAGAGCCATGTGGGGAGGCCGGGCAGCGCATAGGAAGTGTCATACTGGTGTTTCCGCGATCCCCTCCTCTCCCTGCTCCCAGGAACACCCCCCTTTCAGGCATTCCATGCTACTCTTCTGCACATGGAGCTGGGGATGAACCACGTCTCCTATGACATGGCCGGGGAGTCAGATTTCTGGGAACCGAGCTCAGAGCACTGGCTCCAAGCTCAGTTCCCATAAACTGAAAAATCCTATGGCTGTCTAGATGCTGTCTACCAGCCATAGGATTGCATCCTGAGGATGTCTAGAACTTTTACCTCTTTGTTGTGATCATAACGTGCATTTATTCCATCTGTGTGAAGATGGTTAAAGTCACCCATTATTACAACAATTTCTCCTTTGAATTCCCCCGATTTCATTCCCCATATCAAGATCACTCTGAGTAATTATTGTCTAAATGAACTATTCTTTTAGATTTAATATACCAAACATGATAATTTTATTTCCAAAATAAATATTGGAAATATTTGGTATATTTCTTGGTATAGCTACCAAGTTATACATAACCTATTTTAAGTTCCTATTTTATGTCTGACCAGAGGGAACTTCAGCCAGTAGTTCCTGAAACATCCGAATCATCCTAGAAGCCAGAAGAAGCAGGAAGAACAGGAGACAGAGGAAGACTGGTGGACTGTATCTGTTCCTGTTTATGAGGAAGTTTAGGGAATGTCCTCAACCTGTTCCTGTTTATTCTGGTGGAGGCAGTTAATTGTTTTATAGCTGAGGTAGCATTCCCTAGCAGTGAATTCTAACTGAGAACTTTATTAAAAACTGTGGCAGTGAGTCCCATAGACCCAAGCTTCAAAGTTATTTTTTTTAAAAGAAACAGTGGTGGGATAACCCATATGCTGTTCTGTTGTATCTGGTGACAGTGGTGGATTAAGCTACAGTAGGGTTTTTTTTTTCATATGTGGGATTTAGATTAGAACTACATTAACTGACCGCTACAGCATCTGCCCAGAACAAGCCCAGAAACACAGGACTCTGCAGAACAAAAGCCAAACTGTCAAGAATGCACATTTTCTTCCATATTATGATACGGTTACTCACATATTATGATACGGTTACTTACGGTTAGGAAACTAAGGGCCCAATCCTATGGCTGCTAGTCAGCCATAGGATTGGTCGGTTCCCAGAGAACTGACATCCACCCCCCTCCCAAGCCACCTCGTAGGCAGCACAGATCAGCCTCGTTCTCCGTGCCTGGAAGAGCAGTGCAGAGCAGTGAAAACAGCATTCCCGGGGGTGGGCCGGGGCAGGGAGGTCCGAAATGCTGGTACGACACATCCTATGTGTCATCCGGCCGCTGCTTCCCACGTTCCCAGGTCTCGTGGCTAAACAGCCAAAATCAGCTGTCTAGACATGAAAGCCAGGCGGGGGGAGTGAAGAGGAGATCTGCTCCTCACCACTTCTCCCACCCTGCACTGGATAGGTGGTCACTCCAGGGCCAGAGGTGACCATCAATCCCCATAGGATTGCTCCCTAAGGATGACTTGGAGCATCCCTAAACATCTATCGGTAAAACGTCTATTAGATCAATAATTTTAATAAGTAATGGAAAAATAACTATGCTGGGAATCTTACAGAGAGAATTTTTAAAAAAAAATTCCACCATAGCTTCATTATCTCTAGTCTTTATGTAAACCTCTTTTTATTACATTATTTTTAGAAGTCATTTGTGGGGAGTAAAGGCTGGGCAACAAGATATAAACACTTTCTTTTAAATTCTAAAGGAAAAAATTTCATAATCCAAAGGTGTTCCATTTTTCATTTTTTTCAGAAAAAAACAAAAATGGTCCGGGGGGGATGGGGGAGGGAAGAATAGGTTTTTCTCCTAGTTTTTCCTATTTTTTTCTGGGCTTTCCCATCTCTAGACTTCCCCAGAGGTCAGTTTAAGAGCTGCTCTGCCACCTTTTTGATATGAAGCCCCAACAGCCTGCTTCCATTTCAGTTCAAGTGAGGCTGTCCCTTTTTGTACAGTCCTGGCTAGTCCCAAAATGTTCCCCTGTGCCTAACATGCTCTGCTTGTTTATTTGTAAAATGTTAGTGTAAATAAAGAAATCTTACAGACCCCATAAGCCTCCTGTGCTTTCTTATCCAAAGCAAACTAATGCTGCAACATTGCCCCTGGAACATCTCTCTGCCTGGGCAGTGGAGAGCATGTAACAATTGTCATGACTTCAGGAACGAGCAGTGATGTGACCACTAAGACACCGAAAGATGGACCAGCTAGGTGGGGAGACTGCAGAGATTCTGGATCAGGCTCTGATATGGAGCAATCCAGAGGTTCTACATGGATTTTATTTTACTTTTTACATCCTCATCTGTCTAAAAATAAAATTGTGAACAAAATATTCCTGAAATACAGGCAAGAACAACAAAAATCTCCAAACTAATATTCCACCCTGCAGAACTGAAGTGGAAACTGATTAGCATTAGGCATGATGAATAATCTGCATGATTGCTTTCATTAGTCTATCTAACCCAAACCTTTGCAGAAAATAGCTGCTAATTATTTACCAAGCAGGCTGAAAAGGTTCTTGCCTTCTTTATATAGTTACAGGGAGTTTTTAAAAATATATATGTGATGGATCAAGTTCCTTTATCGTTTTAAAAGAAGCAAATTAGTGATATGTCACTTATATCTGTCATGAGTTAAGGCAGATTAAAATCATTTGCAAGACCACAACTGTGGGTTACAACTTACAAGCAACTAGACTTACAGAACCAGCACAAGATCTCTGACATAATGTTCACTACTATTTTTCTTCAGATTGGAGACCCACTAAAAAAAGAAGTCTGTTTTACTACACAGTCGCCCAACACCACAGTGTTATAAATATCTTTTATATGATGTGTTTAAGGTGAAACATACTTTACAGTATTTGAGTAGTTTGCTAGAGCTGAACCACATTTTAAATCTATCAATCTACCTAAACAAAACAAAAAAGTAAAAAAAAAAAAATAAAAAAAATTGAATTTGACCAGTGGAGGTGGCTCCATTTTTGGTGGGGCTGTGATTCCATTCTGGGTTTCAGTCAGAACCAGCCAGAACTCTAAAGGAGCTATCCAAGGTGTTTGACCCATTTTGGGGATAGGGTTCAGCATGTTGGATAGCTCCTTTAAAGTTCTGGTTGGTTCTGGCTAAAATCCAGAATGGAATCACAGCCTCACTGAAACTGGAGCCAGTGGCCTCCACTGAATTTGACTTCAGTATTCAAAATGTGCTAAGTTTTGTCATTTAAGGGGTTTTAGATTGTCAGCTGAATGAATAAAATAAGTATAAATGGCATCATTTACTAAAAGTTTTACAGATCAGCTGTCAGTTCAAATACTGACTGCAGTTTCATGTGAACTGTCAGAAATGTTCAAACACTAACTTCAATTGCATGCCAGCTTTTAAATACTGATTACTACCTACCACCCAGCAGTTGTCAGATAGTCTGTCTCAGTTGTTTTCCACTTTCACATCCCTCCTTGAAACTCACCTTTTCTATTGAGTCCTTGCTTAACTCCCAGTCCATATCTTCAATATGTATGTGTCTGAGCATCTGCTCACCATCATTCTTCATTAGATTTGCTCCTCTCTTTCTTCCCATTAAGTCAAGCAGCGTTCCCATTTCACTCATTAATGTGATCATAAAACGTCTGGTTCAAAATTTAATTCTTTGGTTATACCTGTGCAATGTTGTGTTTCTAGAATTATGTTCCAGTGATGCCCCGTAACGCTGGAGATGTCGTCAGCTGATTGCCTGATTGGAAGTGAATAAACAATACAAGATGGATCAAGAGCTGGAGCACACGCGGCCACTGCTGTTTTGACACTGCGGAGGATGAAGGACATCCAAAATGTATTTGTCACTAACCAAAACCTTTGCGGCTAAAGACACTAAAGAAGCAAACTCAGTAGATGAGAAGGTGTCATTTTTCTTTGATCACTTATCAAAAAAGGGTTGCGCTTCTACTGCCACCACAAGTTTCCATCTAATACAATAAATAGTCAAGTGGTAAACTGGAGGCTGATGAGGCGGTGTCCCGAGTCATATTTTAGGCTGTACCACACAGCAGAGTGACAATCACTTGAACAAAAATGATACTGTGCAGAATGGAACAACGGATGTAGCCTAGATAATGCTGAAAAACTACAAGGGATAATAATCCAATGTGGAACAATATAGGATCAGGTGAATCTGACTCTGAGAGCCTCCAGAGATAGATTTGTATGGGCTGGGTGAGTGGTAGATTGTGGTGCTACACTTCACAGTTCCCTTTGAGCACCACCGCCTTGAGCACTGTGTGTGTGTGTTGTGCGTGTGTGTGGGGGGGAGGTGGGGTATAAATCAAATAAATAAATAAATAAGGTGATTTTGTCCTCTGTATGTAGATTTGTTTTTCTACATAGCTTAGACATTTCTTTAATATAAGTGATTCATAAACATAGTTAAATAAATTCCACCGTGGTCAATTATCATTCCGTGTCCATGGAGTCCTTCATCTTATTCTACCACTTTCCCATGATCTACTTTTTAAGTCCCCGTCTACCTAATGAGTCTTTTCTCTATCACTGTCTGCTCTTGTTCTTGTTTTCTTTTTCATTTTACTTCCACTGAGATTTTGATTCAGTTGCAGATCCCACTGATATTATCTTACCACAGGTAACACCCACCATGTCCAGCTATTGTTATAGTAGTGGGAAAGGTTACGATTGTCGCATTCTGTGTGTCGTCCTATATTGGCACACTTGAATAGTTTATTCAGTATTGCTAAACTGCATCATTTAACGTACCATTAAGATATTTTTAAATATGTTCAGCGGTATATACAACTATTAAATAAATAATGAATTAATATATGTTTAGTATTTCAGAATTTAGCATTTTATCCTGGCTGCAACTATCATGTGAAATAAACAGGTCTCTTTGTCTCTTAGTAACTTTAACCCTAATAGAAGTCAACAAAATCATTTCACATGTAGTGATCACTTTTCAGTTAAGATATTGGTCTGTGTCCAATATCTCCTGGCTTTTCTGCATATCTACCACTAGTGGATAAAATCATCTTTAGCTCTTCCAAAATTCCAGCACAGATCTGCTTAGGATATAATTCTAAATCCATCTTCAAGGCAAATCACAAGAATAAATCAAAATAGAAACATGACTCAATGGTCTTTCAGAAACTTTGAAGTCCACTTTTTTATCTCACCACAGAGATGATAAGAGTGTACAAAACAGATGAGATGACACATGTCTTCCCATTTCTCCCATCTCCCATCCTCCAAAGGAAAAGTGGATCTCCATCTCCTCAATCCGACAATCTCCCTCTCCATCATCTTGTGAATAGTGATGAGGTTTCCTTGGCCCCATATACACAAGCCTTTTACTCTGGGGCAGCTGTGAGTCAAGGGCCTTCAGGATATACAATGTAGTTGCCACTTCGCAGCAATCTGTGATTTTCTGCCAGAAAATGAGGATTTCCAAGGAGACGTTTTGCTGTGATGTTTTTGGTTTGCTGCGGTTTGGTTTTTGGTTTGGTTTTGGGTTTTGGTTTGGTTTTTGGTTTGCTGTGGTTGTGAGCTGTCTATCCCTTCCCCAAACTGACTTCACATTTTACAGTGGGCATGTTGTAGGCATGCATAGTGCTTGTGTCACTCTGTGACCCCTTTTACTCCCCCCATCCCTTTGCAGCTGCGCAGGTACAGTGGCACAGAGAGGCATTCTCATTTATTTAATCAGACTTTCGTGCATTTTTGCAGCTTTGTATTTTTGCAATGGTTGCTTTGGGACTCAGTGCCCAAGGGCCAGCGGGGAGGTCTTGAGGGAGGACCAACTTTGCTCCAGTCACCATTTTGGAGTGATGGGTAGGCATGTGCCATCACGATAGTCTCAGGCTGGGGAACTGCCAAACAGTTGGCATGAAAATGAAGGAACACAGATCACCCACATTTTGCCTAACAAGAGACAGACAGACACAGCAGAACCCCTAAAATACAAAACAGCCACTGAAGTGTCACACCCCCATGCTCACAGGACTGCACAGCTGTGCAATTAACATATAATGGCCAAAAAAAGGGCATGGTGGAGTCTGCTGGGGAAGCCCGCAGTACATCGCAAGTGTATTGCAGCAGAAGCTAATTTGAAGCTGCAATGCTGCGCAGTCACGACGGAGTGAAGGGTCAAAGTAGTGCCAGGTAGACAGGGCCCTTAATCACTGACCCTAGGCTGGCGAGGCATCCTTATTTACAGAGGGCTGCATTTGAAGGGCTGCCAGAGGACCATCCTCTATTCAAAGGCACCCTCTATTTGAGTACCAGCTTAAAGACAAAGAGCCGTAAGAACTGTTGCCCATCAACTGTTAGCACCTGAAGATCAGACTGAACAGACGCACAGGTCTCCTGGTCACAGTCTTCCCTACTAGGATATGTATTGTATTTCTATTTGAATTATAATCATTATTTCTAAATTTGCATCTGTACATATAAATTAACATATGCAAATATTATGCAAGTCACTGTCCTCTTTTGGGGTGATGCATTTCCTATTTTTTGGCAATTCATTAGTGGCCACCCTACCAACCTATTTTCCTACCTCCTCAAAAGTAAAGGAGCCTCTCTTGTCGCCCTCGTATTATCCTCTCTTTCAAAGTGAACAAGATTTCACCATCACTGGCAAAGCAGAAATGAAAACAACAACAATAACAACAACAACAACAACAACCACAACCACAACAACAACATTCTTCTCCAGCCATCACCATCCCTCCAACAAAGCAGCATGTTCTCCACTGTTGATCTGAGCACTTTGCTGAGAGATGCCCAACTCCTTCAAGAGCTGGTGAGCAATTCACCAGCAAGCATTTTCCTTACTTTGTTAATAGTCCATTAGTAATTTCTTTGGCCTCTTGACATCCCCCTAGCCAACTGACAGAAGAGTGAGTCTTCAGAATCACACAGGTAACACAGAGCAGGGTTTGGCCTCTCTTTCTCTCTGCACAGCACAAATTACTTTAATGGACACATCAGTTTATACTAAGCTTTCACCATCTGTTCTACTCTCTAATTAAATGCAAAAGAAACACACTTCATAATTGCATTTGAATAGTAAAAGATAAGGGATTTGAATTCATGCTTAAATTTCTGCATCTGCTCTATAATTCTTGTCATCACAGGCTTTTACCCAGGGAGAACAGAAGGAGTGGGAACTGGCATTATACTTAATTTTTCTGGCAGGCAAGAGTTATTGGCATAACAAGTTACACTATTTATGGGTAAGGGAGCTGCAAACTAGAGGTAAGTAAACCATCTCAGAATATATGAGGCAGGTCAATGAGCAGAGGTAAACAAAATCATGGAGAGTAGCTAGAATTGCCATGGTGCTTAGATATTTTTCCATATTTCCACTTGACACTAAAGTACTGCCTGGTGTATATATGCCTTCTGAAGAAAACGAGGTGACTTGGAAAAATCAGGGTGAGATGGTGAAGCCAATATCAGAGCTGAGCAGAGAAAGTGATATTCACCCTGAATTCACCTAACCAATACATACTCCTGGCAGTATCCAATGGAGCTGGTCTGCCTCTGCTGGCTCTTTTGTGCTTGCGGGACCCACCGCTTGTGCAGAGGGCTCTGCTGCTTCTAAAAATAACCCAAAATGAGCAGAAATGCTTGCTTCCAGATCAGGACAGATCAGCAGAGCTCCCTTCTGTGAGCTCTGTTGACCTGCCCCATTCCGGAAAGGAGCACTTCTGCTTGTTTGGGGTTATTTTTAGAAGTGCCAAAGCCCCGTTGTGCAGATGGTGGGTCCTGCAAGCACACGGGCACAGTAGGATATTGCCCTCTGACATCTTGTCAGCCAGCAATGGGGAATGTGTGGCCTTCTAGATCTTGTTGAACTGCAACTCCCATTATCCCTCACTATCCCAGGTATGCTGGGTGGGACTGGGGCAACAACCTCTGGGGGACCACACATTCCCCATCCCTGTTGTAGGCCAAGGTACACAGCCTATCAGAAACTCAGATGAGCCCCAGGGTGGTCTAAGGACCATTATCTACTACTCTTGTAGACTGCTTTACACTCTCCCAAATCTACACTTCTCAACAGAGCCTTCAAGAGCACAAGTACTGCCAAGCAATGGACACATCAACCCTGATCACTTAACTTCTTCCTCTCAGCTCTGTGCTTTTGAAACAAGCTTTCTGCAAAATGTTGTCCACTAGTTCCTTGAGAAATTCCAAAACTCATATAGTGTTATACCTTTCTTAGGCCAACTCAAAAATCACAAAAAAATGTGCAAGATTGTGATTGTGATTTTGGGGTTGGCCTTATAAAGGTATTGCACTACATAGCTTGTGGGATTTTCTCATGGCTAACATGGCTGCCTTTGTTTCTTTCTGAAAAATACTGATGGTCAGGGATGACAATATTGGGCAAGTTTCAAATGCAGTTCTTCTGATCCTATTCTATTGTTGAACTTTTAAGTGTCTTTTTATGACTTTGCAGTTGATGCATTCCAAATTATTATTATCCAGAGAGAAGAATAAAATTACACTTACAGCAAAAGGACACCTGTTTTCTCTGAGAGATTGTATTAATATCCCTCTATAAAACTTCAATCTTCTTTCAACTTACAGAGATATTAAATTCCACAGCCATAAGCAGTCAAATGAGGTAAATGTGTTTCTTGACTTGTATACCTGCTGGGCTGCTGACTGTCCTCACAGGCACTGAAAAGAAATTCTGTCAGAAGCAGCAACAAAAAATCCTACTACACTGTTGCAGTGTGCACTGTTAAAATTATGCTCATTGTGTACACTCTAAAAATATGTTACTGGTTTTGAAGATGATGAGCATCTGTACAGCAGCCTAAAATCCCACATTTAAAATGGGGCTTTCTGCAGGAACATGACGGATTCCCTTTAGATGTGCTTCCTTTCCCCCTTTCCCCCCTCCTTTCCCCCCTTATCTGCATCTTCCATATATTTCATTATACAGTCGCTAGATGGCGCTGTGGACTAGCTCCTCTTATTGCAGCTTTTCCTTTTCCATGGAGGGAACTCAAGCAAAACACAAGTGCGGTAATTTGATAGCTTATTATCTCCAATCTTTTTTAAAAAATGGAATAAAGGTCATTTAGTGCAGGAGATGCCCGGGAGGTTAATGACATCATCTAAAGGACCCGCAAACCTCAGTGAGTAACCAGTCTCAATAGCAAAAGCTCCATGTGAAGAAGCCCGATATCTTGGAATTAGATGGCAATGGCAGGTTTAATGTCTATTGTTCATCTGCAAAGAAAGACCATGTCTCAGGATGCTAGAAAAATGGTTTTATTCTTAAGAAAACCCAATGTGTTTCAGTCTAGATGTTCTTTGTGGCTTCCTTCAGGGGTATCTTTAAAACAGTGTGTGTCTCATACATTCAATAATTGGCCCAAAGAAAAAACGGGGAAGTCGGAAATGCCGGTGCAACACAGCCTATGTGTGGTCTGGCTGCCACTCCGAGGTCCCATGGCTAAACAGCTGAAATCGGCTGACTAGCCGTGAAAGCAGGGTAGGGGGAGTGAGGAGGAAATCTGCTCCTCACCACCTTTCCCACTCCTGAACTAGATAGGAGGTCACCCCCGGGGTCAGAGGCAAGCATCGATCCACACAGGATTGCTCCCAAAATCTGAGAACTTGATCCTTTAAGGGGAAAGCAACACCATCCACAACAAGCTAACCACCACTACAAACCAACAGTACCTCTGTATTATTTATTGGCCTCATCCACTCATTACTAATCTCAAACACTGATTCAGCATATTCACCATCTTGCCTGAATCTGAAGAAAAGGAGGAACAGAGCTGGATGTCATCAACACAGTGATGATATCTCAGCAAATTTCCAGATTTCTCAGTAGTTTCATGTAATTGTTAAACATGGGAGACAAAATGGAGTAACATGAAACATGACAGGACAAGTCTCATGGAGTACAGGAATAGTCTCTCTGCACCACATTCTAGAACCAGCCATCTAGGGAGAAACAAACACTGGAGCACAGAGGGATCAAATTCCATCCCAAGTAGTTAATCTAGAAGGACACGTGACATGTCTTGATGGTTCCCAGAGAATTAGTAGGGTCAGACTCCCAAGTGACCTTTTTCCAGTATAGCTTATCCATTGGGGAGACCAAAACTTGCATTCAGATTACCTGTTCACCATATGTATAGAGCAATTTCAGCAAAAGAAATAGGAAAAAGCAGTGTCTGACCATGAGCAGTGACTTGGCCTTGAACAAGAAAATAAAGAATATTAGACATATTTTCTTCAGCAAAGGAGATCGTTACATTGTCATGGTGCTGGAGCTTGAGCACCTCAATGATGTCATGAGCTAAACCATGAAGGGACACCCAAGACAGGAAGGTCATGGCAGAGAGGTCAGACTAAATACGATCCCTGGGGAAGGAAACGGCAACCCACCCCAGTATTCTTGCCATGAAAACTAAATGGATCAGTACAACGAGAGATATGCCGGTATACCATCAGAAGATGGGAGTCCCAGGTCGGAAGATGGTCAAAATGCTACTGGGGAGGAACAGAGGATAAGTTCAACTAGCCCCAGATGTGATGACGCACCTAGCTCAAAGCTGAAAGGACGGCTAGCAGCCGATGGTGCTGGTGGTGAACGACGAATCCGATGTTCTAAAGATCAACACACCATAGGAACCTGGAATGTAAGATCTATGAGCCAGGGCAAATTGGATGTGGTTATTGGGGAGATGTCAAGATTAAATATAGACATTTTGGGTGTCAGTGAACTGAAATGGACTGGAATGGGCCACTTCACATCAAATGACCACCAGATCTACTACTGTGGACAAGAGGACCACAGAAGACATGGAGTAGCCTTCATAATTAATAATAAAGTGGCTAAAGCAGTGCTTGGATACAATCCAAAAAATGACAGAATTATCTCAATTCGAATTCAGGGCAAGCCATTTAACATCACAGTGATCCAAATATACGCCCCAACCACAGATTCTGAAGAAGCAGAAGTAGATCGGTTCTATGAGGATCTGCAGCACCTACTGGATAGTACACCAAAAAAAAGATGTTATTTTCATTATAGGAGACTGGAATGCTAAGGTGGGTAGTCAAACAACACCTGGAATTACAGGCAAGCATGGTCTGGGAGAACAAAATGAAGTGGGACATAGGCTGATAGAATTTTGCCAAGACAACTCACTGTGCATAGCAAACACTCTCTTCCAACAACCTAAGAGATGACTTTATACATGGACTTCACCAGACGATCGACACTGAAATCAGATTGACTACATCCTTTGTAGCCAAAGGTGACGGACATCTATGCAGTTGGTAAAAACAAGACCTGGAGCTGATTGTAGTTCAGATCACGAACTTCTTATTGCACAATTTAGAATCAGACTAAAGAGAATAGGGAAGACCCACCGATCAGTTAGATATGAGCTCACTAATATTCCTCATGAATATGCAGTGGAGGTGAAGAATAGATTTAAGGGACTAGATTTAGTAGATAGGGTCCCAGAAGAACTATGGACAGAAGTTCACAACATTGTTCAGGAGGCAGCAACAAAAAACGTCCCAAAGAAAAAGAAAACCAAGAAGGCAAGATGGCTGTCTGCTGAGACACTGGAAGCAGCCCAAGGAAAGCAAAAAGCAACAGTGATAGGGGGAGATATGCCCAATTAAATGCAAAATTCCAGAGGTTAGCCAGAAGAGATAAGGAATTATTTTTAAACAAACAATGCGCGGAAGCGGAAGAAGATAATAGAATAGGAAGGACAAGAGACCTTCCAGAAAATTAGAAGCATCGGAGGTAAATTCCAGGCAAAAATGGGCATGATCAAAAACAAAGATGGCAAGGATCTAACAGAAGCAGAAGAGATCAAGAAAAGGTGGCAAGAATATATGGAAGATCTGTATAGGAAGGATAATAATATCGGGGATAGATGTGACAGTGTGGTCAGTGAGCTAGAGCTAGACATCCTGAAGAGTGAGGTTGAATGGGCCTTAAGAAGCATTGCTAATAACAAGGCAGCAGGAGATGACGGTATCCCAGCTGAACTGTTTAAAATCTTGCAAGATGATGCTGTCAAGGTGATGCATGCCATATGCCAGCAAATTTGGAAAACACAAGAATGCCCAACAGATTGGAAAAAAAAAAACTTATAGTTATATCCCCATACCAAAAAAGGGAAGCACCAAAGAATGTTCAAACTATTGAACAGTGGCACTTATTTCACATGCCAGTAAGGTAATGCTCAAGATCTTGCAAGGTAGACTCCAGCAATTCATGGAATGAGAATTGCCAGATGTACAAGCTGGGTTTAGAAAAGGCAGAGGAACTAGAGACCAAATTGCCAATATCCACTGGATAATGGAGAAAACCAGGGAGTTTCAGAAAAACATCTATTTCTGTTTTATTGACTATTCTAAAGCCTTTGACTGTGTGGATCATAACAAACTGTGGCAAGTTCTTGGCGGGATGGGGATACCAAGTCATCTTGTCTGCCTCCTGAGGAATCTGTATAACAACCACGTAGCAACGGTAAGAACAGACCATGGATCAACGGACTGGTTTAAGATTGGGAAAGGAGTACGGCAGGGTTGTATACTCTCACCCTACCTATTCAACCTGTACGTAGAACACATCATGCGACATGCTGGGCTTGATGAAGCCAAGGCTGGAGTTAAGATCGCTGAAAGAAACATTAACAATCTCCGATATGCAGATGATACCACTTTGATGGCTGAAAGTGAGGAGGAGCTGAGGAACCTCATGATGAAGGTGAAAGAAGAAAGTGCAAAAGCTGGGTTGCAGTTCAACCTCAAAAAAACCAAGATTATGGCAACCAGCTTGATTGATAACTGGCAAATAGAGGGAGAAAACGTGGAGGCAGTGACAGACTTTGTCTTTCTAGGCGCAAAGATTACTGCAGACGCTGACTGCAGCCAGGAAATCAGAACTCGTTTACTTCTTGGGAGGACAGCAATGACAAATCTTGATAAAATAGTGAAGAGCAGAGACATCACACTGACAACAAAGGTCCGCATAGTGAAAGCAATGGTATTCCCCGTAGTAACCTATGGCTGCGAGAGCTGGACCATAAGGAAGGCTGAGCGAAGGAAGATAGATGCTTTTGAACTGTGGTGCTGGAGGAAAATCCTGAGAGTGCCTTGGACTGCAAGAAGATCAAACCAGTCCATACTCCAGGAAATAAAGCCAGACTGCTCACTTGAGGGAAGGATATGAAAGGCAAAACTGAAGTACTTTGGCCACATAACAAGAAGACAGGATACCCTGGAGAAGATGCTGATGCTAGGGAAAGTGGAAGGCAAAAGGAAGAGGGGCCAACCAAGGGCAAGTTGGATGGATGATATTCTGGAGGTGACGGACTCGACCTTGGAGGAGCTGGGGGTGGCGACAGCTGACAGGAAGCTCTGGCGTGGGTTGGTCCATGAAGTCACGAAGAATCGGAAGCGACTGAATGAATAAACGACAATACATATTTTTCTCAATCATATGAGTTCTTTCATTTTCATTCTGACATACGCAGAGCTCTAGATTTCAGCACCTGGGGAGTGCTTGATGGTAGGGCTACTTTCAGCATGAGACTTGTTTCCTTCTCAATCTGTTTAGCATTTTTGATGGCTGCAAAAACACTGATTCTGGCCAGGAGAGAATAATGAGCCACACCTAATTTCATCCAGCAGAGGGCATTAGTATATAGGTCTGAAAATGGAATTTTGTCTGTTTTCTGCTCAATGGAGGCCATTTCAGCATCAATCCAGTACCGATTCTACTTTCTGATGGACACAAACATGAAATCCTGCGGACTACAATTCCTCTCATTCATTATCTTGAAGAAAATTAATTACTGGCCCAGCAGTTGTATGAAATATTATTTTTCCCATTTTGAAAAACTTACATGGATTTGATGTACATAATCCAGGAATCCATTATTAAAATGAAGTAAATTAGGATGAAGTAAATGGGGAAGAACATGTACCCTTAACGATGCATAGAGAACAAGCGATAAAAACTGATTCAAGTAGAGTGCTTTTGTTCTACCATTAGTGTGTTGAATACTAAGGAAGATGCTCTAATGAATGCAAAATGTGGTGTGATGGCATAGTTTACAGTAACTAATAACATGTCACTGCAGCATCAACAAGATCCACTGCAGCTAAACCTGGGGCCAATTCATACATTACCAAGCACTGTAAAGCTGCTTTCACATAGCTGTCCCCCCTGCCCCCTTTGTCTATAGGAAGCCGTCATGGAGATGGCAGATTTACACTAATCGTTACGCACACATTACGCATTAGTCATGAACCAACTTACTCAAACAAAGAGGAATCCACATTGTAAACCACCAGCCCTTTGGTGATGACTGTAGCTGGTGCAATAGGAACCATCACAGTATTGGCTGTTGAGATGATCAGCCAAACGAATTTGTAACCTTTGGTGTGATAAAACTACAAGAACAGATTTACAGGAAATGGGACAGTACAACACGTGATTGGGTTTGCCAACTGGCTAGACGAAAGCCAGCCTTGCTCTTGTGCTTTTAGCAGAGATCGGTGAATTTAGAAGCTGGCAACCTTAAATATTCCTGAGGTGTAATGGCATTGCTGTGATTCTGCGTATGGGATGGGGAGTGAAATCCCATTCATGTTTGTTTGTTTGTTTGTTTGTTTTTAAATCCCCGCACAGGGAAATGCACATTTCATTGTTGGGGGAGAGGAGAACATAGCCCACAAAGAACTAAAGAGCAACATTCCCCCAACGATGGGACATTCGGGTGTGAAAAGGGCTGGATCTGTCTTTCCTCCTGCACTCCTGCAGGGAGGGGCCATTGCTCAGAGGTAGGGCACCTGCTTTGCATGCAGAAGGTCCGAAGTTTGATCCCCAGCATCTCCAGGTGGGACAGGAAAAACTCCTGCCTGAAACCCTGGAGAGCCTCTGCCAGTCAGTGTCAATAACCTGGACTAGATGGACCAGTGGTCTGACTGGGTATAAGGCAGTGTCCTACATCCCTATATCATCGGACCAGTCCCCTAATTCTCAGTGAGATGAGGTCCAGAAATCTACTCTGAGGGCACAAGCATCTTTTGGTTGGGTAACCAGTCCTCCAGGGGAGCTAGAAAACAGTACAGCATAAAAGGGGGCTAAGAGATAGTCAAGGAACAGGAAACCCAACTCTGTTGCTGCATCCTGTAGTAATAATGCCATTAATTCAGGAGAGAAACTTTCCCACAAGGGGGCAGTAATGCTTATTAAATATGTTTTGCCACCCAAACACTTCATCACTTTCTTTTTCAGGAGCTCAGTTTGCCAGTTGTTTGCAATCCAGTAAAGGGTGTCCAACCCAACATGGACTTGCATATTATGTTGGACTATGCCAGCAGATTGCCTACAAATTCACAGAGCAGACACTGCAGATCAAATGAGCCCCGTATTCTTGAAAGGTCCCACTCACAAACCTGTCAGAAGGATAATCACACACTGTCACTTCCGTTGATATGTAACCAATTTAATGGCAGTACTTCAAACCACCATCACAAGGATAGTTCCGAATACCTGGAACATTTGATTTGGATTCGTTAGTTAGGCCTCATCACCTTTCTAACTTCCCTGTCATACTCACCTCAGAGCGATTGAAGGTGGATTCCCCACACCCTCCAACACATTAGTGAATGTGAAGGCAGAGCCTGTGGGTGGCACTTATTCCAGATTTGGGGGTGTTGCTTTTAAAGCATAATAACTAATCTGCTCTGGTCCTAGAGTAGGGGAAAGAGCTCTTTGTACTGACATGTATATGACATTTAAAACTTTAGGGTTGAGAATCCATAATATACAGAAATAGTCTGCATGGGCATGCAAGGGACTCCTGAATCTCACTTGCATTTCCTGTGCAAAGTCTGAAGGGAGGATTCATGTATTTCCCCCATGGAGACAAGGGCAAGTTCCAAATACACTTCTCACTAGGGGTGATGTGCAAGTTCCATCTTGTATGTTACAGAGGCAATGTAAACACAGTGTCGGTGAAATGCACTTGAATTGTAGACAAGGACATTTCTGTGTAGCATGTGAAGCTGCCTAGAGACAATGGGCTGGTTTGCCTGATCAGACAGCCCGCCATGGCTTAGTTAAGTCATAGTGGGTTGTGGCACATGCCGGTGGCCGTTCTGAATATTCAAGCTGCCACAGCAGCTTGTGGTGTCATTCGAACTCAGAGTCTGTGGGTTATGTGAGGGCTGTTTAGCCCCTGCATAACTCATGGTCCCCAGGTTTGGGCAGTACAACAAGCTGTGGCCTTTAATTGGATCAGCTAATCCAGAGCAACCGCACATAAAAAGGTTGGCCATATCTGGCCCACAGAGGTGTTTCTGCTCTCTTTACTCCAGCACAACTCATCTGCAGTTGCCCTGAGGCAATGGCTTAGGGCTGCATAAAAAGCCTGATGCTAATACAGGGACAGTTCCAGGTTCAAGGGAACCTCCTGAGCAGCATTGTAATCAACAGCAGGAAGCTGGGTCTGGGCCACTATTTTAATTTCCCACAGTGCCCCTGTCTTCACCCTATGAGGCCATGTGAAAATAAAATTGCAAGCTCAGAGGCTGCTGCCTGGCATGAGGTGGGGCAAGGCAGGTATTTGCCATGCCCAAGTAGCTACCTGAGTGTGCCACATGCAGATGCTGTGCTTTGGCCAGCTAGCTCTACATACCATATGCATATGTGATATACATACTCGGTCTTTATTTTCCCCTATAGGCTAGTTGACTAGCTTCCAAGCAGTGGGTTCAACAGACTTAATTCTTCAGACTAGACATCCAGTAGCAAAAGTAAATAAAAGATGGGGATGATGGCAGTTGCAGTCCTCTTCTGTGGGACTCCAGTTTGGGGAAGGCCAAGTTATATGTCCAGCTGGATATATTTTCAGCTGCATTCTTGCACTATTTGTACAACTCATTGGCTGGGTTCACAAAAAATGACAAGGTTGAGTGTGGGTTGTCATTGAATCATGGGTTGTTGTTGAAATGTGGGTTGTTGTGTTGTGTGAACCACGCTGTGCTAACAAACCATGGTTCGCTAACCACAAACAACCCACAACCCAACAACAAACAAGAGTCTCTTCATGGGTTGTTGGTGGTTAACAAACCATGCTTTGTTAGCATGGCTGGATTCACACAACAACCCATATCTCAATGATAACCCATACTCAGCCTTGATTATGTTGTTGTGTGAACCCAGTCATTTTTTTTTTCTCAATCTATGCTTTGGATTGTAAGGGTGGTAGAAATGGGTTGTGTACACATTCTCTACCTAGAAAACAAATGCCTCAGGATGTAGCGTTTGTGTGTTCAAACTGCATCCACCACACTTTAAGAATGTTTGTCTTCACCCTACATTTAGAATAGTAATTCTTGATTTGATAATGGCAAACAACCGCATGATTGCCATGATCTCCCAGCATGGTGGGAAATGGCCTTTAAGGAAGATGTTGTACATGTGCTGAAAGCAAGTGATAAGTGTTAAGGCAGGAGTGAGCAAACTGAGTTTCTCAACATGTTTTCACTGACAACTCCCATGATCCCTCACCATTAGCTATGCTGGCTAGGGCTTATGGAAGTTGTAAGCCAAAACATCTGGAGAACCACAAGTTGCCCACTTCTGTATTAAGGAAATAAGGCCAGGAAGGCAGGCATAGGGCTCTTTGCACACATTTCTGAAATCTAACCCGGTCAGTGCATTAAGAGTGCAATCCTATGCATGTCATTGGGCTTTACTGCTAGCTACATGTGCATAGGATTGTAGACTTTAACCCTCTTTACACATTATGCCTAAAAAAAGGGGAAATTCAACTCATGTCAGGGCCCAATGTTCAAGCATGCACCAACTCTGCCCTCCTGACCTTCACACATTGAGAGGGAGAGTTTGAAGGGGATTTAGTAGAAGCCCCCCACCCCAGAAATCCTTATAAAGCAGGGTTCCCAATTGTGGGAAGGCTTCCACATAAGTTTAGCCAAATGCACATAGAAGTAATCTTCAGACCTTCCAATGGGTGGAGCAGACAGGGACATCGAGGGCTGGGCTGCCACACCAGCTGAAATTCCTGGTTTGTGCATGACCCCTTAACAGGGCTCTTGTTGCACAAACTTGTCCCATTTCACCAGTGGTTAGGAGGACTGCCGAGCCGACACATTACATCTTTGGAATAAAATCAGAACGTTAGCTAAAGCTGAACACTAGAAGACTGTACTCTACAGAATACTGCACAGAAAAGTTCCAGACTATTATTAAAGTGAAATAGATTTGTGTGGAAAGATTCCAGTTAACTCATAAACAATTTATAAACTGAAATATACACTGAAGCTTGATTAAAGGTTTAAACCCTTGTATCCATTTGCCAACAACATATCGTGTTTCACTGTTCCCATAATCGTATTTTGAAATAAGATGTTATGAAATCTACATGGGAGCTATTACTGAAGAATTATAATAGTTAACAGTACAGTCTTCAGCAAGTCTACTCGCAAGTAAGTCCCACTGAGTTCAATGGGTCTTGCTCCCAGGTAAATGTGTATAGCATTGCAGCCTTGCATTGCAAGCCCGTATATATGTACTCAGTTGTAAGCTCCACCATTCAATGGGAGTTACTCCCAGGTAAGTGTGTATAGGATTGCACATTTAATCAAATGAAAATTAAATTGAAATATATTCTTCGAAATATCTTTGTCATCTTGCAGTCTCGTTGGGTACAATTTTAATTTCAATGTATTTTTTTTCTTAGCAAAATAAAAAGCTTCACTGTAGTTATAATCATTGCTAGACCAATTACGGGTTTGAATAATAAAAAAATAATAATTATGGCCCAGTTAAGAATAAAACACTGACTTAACATATATTTTCCATTAGCTATGCCAATTCAGCTACAATATTACTGAGTATTTCTGCAAATGAAATGGTTAAAAAAACACATTTGATGGAAAATTAGTAATTTAAGACCATGGAATTTTCACTGTATCATGAAGTCAAAGCAGCGAGACTCACCACCTCAGAAGGTATGAAACATCTGTGTTTGTAATTTTTTCTTTACTATTTCCACCACCAGCTTAGTCCAGCAACCTACAATTTCATTCCTACAGCATTAAGTGATGGAAAGTTCAGTGTAGCATTTGCAATTTATTTGGGCTGGTTCACACATGCAGTTTTATTACTGGATAACTGCAATGTAAGTGACATCTTGCACGGGTAAATCAGCCATCACAGGTGGTTGGATTTCTTGATATTTTTGTCAGATAACTGTTCTCCCCATGGTAAGGAGTGAGGGCATATCTCCCCACCCCCCAAAACCACTCACCCACCTGACCTGCCTGCTCTACTTCCAGTGCTATTAGCTATTCATGCAGAGCGTGACTTTCAAATGGGGACTATAGGAGGACAATCTTATGTGTACAATGTTATGGGTACAATCTTCTGGGTACAATCTTATGTGCATAGACTCAGGATGTACAGCTGATTTCCAGTTTTACCTGAAAATCTACCACATGAAATGGGCGTACTATATTGGACTGTATGCATGTGGGAACCATTCGAACCTTATGATGTCCACATTGGATGGGAGGCATGCGTGCTAGGTGGGCAGGGAGGAAAGGTGCAGACTCACTCCTGCATTGGACCCTTGCCAGGCACAGGAGAGCCATCTGACAAAGTATCGTCCCATCTGGCCTACTTAACATTGGAGAGAACTTGCATACTAAGTGCCCTTCCATTTATTCATATGCAGAGATTCTCGGTGGAATTGGTTCACACATTCTAGTGCCAGGCACTGTATGCACCATCCTTCCCCCATCTGGTGCCCTCTAGTTGTTTTGAACGCTGACTACCAGCCTTCCTGACCATTTGCTGGCTGGGGAATGCTGGGAGCTGTAGGACTTTTTTCTGCCTAAATATGCATAGGACCGAACCCTTAATCTTTAGCATGGACAAACTAAACCCTGATTTCCTTTAAAACAGGCAGAGATCAAACTACCCCTGGACCACAGCAGAGACATTGCTAGGCTTGCACCCACAGGGCCCCAGTCCCAAATCTGTTTCCCAGGCCCCTGGATCCACAGAGCCCTATGTATCCATTGCTGCCAATAGAAGGTATTCTTTCTCAACCTAATTGCCGTGCAGGGGACAATTGCGAGTGGAGATGGGTAATAAAGAGACGGACGCATGTGCTTGGATACAAATGAGGCCACATTTATTGGAATATCTGCAAAAGGGGAACCTAGGACGGGCACTAAATTGTGTCAGCTGCTCGCTGACACTGCAATGGGCGAAAACATTCACAGCCTGTGGAGTGGAGTGTCAACATCACCACTCCACAGGGCTAGCCCTTAGGGGGAGGTAGACCTTCCCCCATCACTGCCCCCTGGGCCACAAAACGTTGGGTGGGTGAGGTGAGTCAGCCTCACAAGTAACCCTTATCCCCCAATGGGCCACGAAACCCAGAGCAGAGGCCTCAGGTGTCACTTGTCAACAGAACAGTGCCTCTGAATGCTCACCATCCCTATTCTGGTCCCCATTGCTTGTCCTAACTGCTATTTAAAATGTGACCAAAACTTGAAGGATTAGATCGAATTCGCCTAAGGACTCAATCCCCCCACTTACAGTGTGCAGTAGGCGAAAAGACGCCTAGCCCCTGCCAATGAGACTATGAGCCAAAAATTCTTACTTGGCCCCCAAAAGGGCAACCAGATAAAACCCACACTGCATAAGGGAGGGCAGGAGGGAGCTTCATGTCAAAGAGGCATTTGGGAGGGACACAGAGGGCTAAGAGAGGCCTCTCCGCCCCCTCACTCCTCTTGTGGTCCCACGGCCGAGCAGCCAATGGCTGCCAAGCATGTCTCCTCTCCCCGCCTGCCCACAATGCCCCCCCCATGGCCAGGCAAGCCAGACACGGGGTGGGGCACTTGTGAGCAGAGATGGGTAATAAAGAGATGGACATATGTGGTTGGGTACAAATTGGGCCACATTTACTGGAATATCGGCAAAGGGGGAACCCAGGATGGGCACTAAACTGTGTCAGCTGCCAGCTGACACTGCAATGGGTGAAAACATTCACAGCCTGTGGAGTGGAGTGTCAACATCACCACCCCACAGGGCTACCTCTTAGAGGGAGGTAGCCCTTCCCCTATCACTGCCACCCGAGCCGCAAAACACTAGGGATGAGGGAAAAATCCTCCACGGACCCCAGTGAGGCTGGATTCAAAAGAATCTGGCCACCTGGAGTCCATGGAGGATCGGAAGACTTACATCCGCCTCCTGGAGAAATCCTCGCCGGCCGGATCCTCCCTGCTGGCCGGCTCCGGAGTGCCAGCGATACGGCCTCCATTGCCGTATCACTGGCTGGGTGGATTAACTGCAGCCGCAAATGGCATCCGGGACAATCCGCAGCCAATCCGCCCCGCCAGTGATATGGCAATCACTGTTGGCACTTCGGATCCGGCCGGCAGCTCTGCGGACTCGCTGCGGAATGGAGCCGGCCGGAGAGGATTCCGGGGGGGAGGGACAGATCACCTCCCCCCTCCATGGACCCCTGTGGATGCCAGGTAAGGGGGTTTTGCACATCCCTACAAAACACTGGGTGCGTGAGGTGAGTTGGCCTTACAAGTAACCCTTATCCCCCGATGGGCCGCGAAACCCAGAGCGGAGGCCTCAGGCATCACCTGTCACCAGAACAGTTCCTCTGAATGCTCACCATCCCTATTCTCATCCCCATTGCCCGTCCTAACCGCCACCGGGAGTGACAACCCTATTGCTTGTCAAACTCCCCCCACCTGTACTGAAGCACTTCTCGCAGGCCCCTTTGAAAATCCAACGGAAATATGTCTTTGACAAATCAGACAGGTGCATGCCACTCTGTCTTTAAAGCTCCCCCATGTCCTATAATTTCTGGATGAGATGATCCCATTGCCCTTCAGATATAGCCCTAAGGCTATCACCCAGTTCACTTCTGATGGGCCTTTCCATGGCCCTCTGGTTACAAACATTCTTCCAATTAATTCGAGGAAGCAAACAAGACCAAAAGATTGTTATCCCTGGCCAACTGTATTGGACAACCTGGAAATCAGCCAAGGCCCACAGGGTGAGGTCCTTGCCTTTCACAACTGTGGTCATTCCCCCGTAGATCAGGATGAGGGATACACACATTCCCATGCAGAGATAGCCCCATGGCTATTTCCCTGTTGGCCTTGCTGCAGGACCCACTCCAAGCCTCGCTGGCCACAGCCATCCCTCCATTTCATCCTGGGAAGCAAACTGAGCTGAAGGCTCTTCCACTACAAGCTGTGTGAGCCCAGTACATGACTGTTGGCAAACCAGGAAAGTCCAAGCTGGGACCACCGCTTGACCTGGGAACTCTCTGTCCCACTGCATGTGCCCCCAACAATGTTAGCACCATCTGCATCCACAATGGCTCCTCAGCTCGACCTGGAAGCCCTCTGTCTGGCCCATGTCACTCCTGTCCAACAATGGAACATGGGCACACCGGCTGAGTCGGAGCTGGTTCCACAGCCTGACATGGCAATGCCCTGTCCAGCCCAAACATAGTGCAGTGCCCTTGTGTGAGCATTTGCACTGGTTCCCAACGATACAGTGATCTAAGGAAAGAAAACCAACAGGTGAGCTTGAACCCTACCTAACGTTGCATCTTGATTGCCCCGGGAGTGACTGCATGTATAAATTGAAAGGCTCTGGAGCGCCACCTGTCCCCACCTGAACTTTGTCCTGTACAAACAAAGAGAGATGGCCAAGGAGGCAGTCCAGGTATGAAAGGAATGCAAAGGCTCCAAGGCCTCCCACCTCGCGGGTCACATTTCCAGTACGACACAGCCTCCACCAAAGGCCGGCACGGGACAGAAGCTATGCCGGTGAAATAAGGACTCCTCCACTCCCTGAAGGGCATGAAGTGTGACATCATGACAGCACCTGTATAGATGAACCTGCCTCACCCCCTGGGCATCCTGTAGGCACTAACGCTCTGAAGGTGCCTACGGAGTAAGACCAACAAGGCCACATACAGATTTAACAACCTGCATGCTGTGTCCTTAAATATAATTTAAAAAATATACCTACTGTAGATAAATCTCTGATTTCAGAGAAAAGTGGGTCAGACACTAGCCCTGGAATGAAGCCCAGAACCTTTCTAAAATGCAAGTTACAAAACACACTGTACCCTCCTGCCACAAAATGACTACAAAGCCATATGAGGGGCTCGGTTCCAACTGGGAATACTAAGGCCTTGTTTCATTACTTTCCATTCCCCAGACAGGGGAAGAGAACATCTACCCACTCCCCCCTTCGAAAACCCTTGGTAGCTGGCAGTAGACAGCATCAGAGGTGGTCGTACCAATAGTTAGAATTCTGTGTTTACAGACCATAAGAATCAGGACCTCCCTCCTTAAGGTTGAATGGGATTGTACCAATGGGCAAGGACACATACACCCATCTATACCCCAGGCCTATGTAATGTGCGCAGGTAAGCACAGGTCGTGCAAGTACAAGTCCCATCGCACCTAAATCCTGCCTTACTGTAGCAAATGTATAAATAGCCTAGAATGGTTCTGCCACTGCAGGCCGGGAGAGGGCAAGTGCCAGGGAACGGGTTGATCCTGCGACACTAACACTAAAGGTAACCCAGCACTAGGTGGCATAAAACTATAAAAGATTTAATAATACCAAAGTGCCCTGAGTCCGTAATTATTGGCATAGAGGTAGGGATATATGAAAGTCACTTACCTTTTGCGGATTATGTTGATGGTGGGGGGGGAGGCGTTCCGTCCCTCCCCCCGGAATCCTCAACGGGGGGGGAGGCGATCCATTCCTCCCCCCCGGAATCCTCGATGGCTGGCTGTGCTCCACGGCAGCTCCATGGAGCATCCGGCCAGGCCCAGCCCAGCCCAGCCCAGAGCCGTCCGCAGCCGGATTTCTGGCTGCAGAGGGCTCTGGGGGAAAAAAAAACACGTACGCAAATGGCGGCGGCTATGGCCACCGCCATTTGCATTCCTTATTTTTGGCCATCTTAATCGTAAATATTTACGTAGACTATGACGGCGAAAATAAAGGGGAACACAAATAGCTAGGAATGGCAGAGAATTCCGCCATGGATCACGGTGAGGCCAAATGCCAGTGCATTCGGCCCCCCGAACGCCATGGTGGAATGGCCTGCCACCCTCCCGCGGATCCCCCCCGGGAAAAGACTCACCTGGGGGAGATCTTCTGGGTGGCAGCAGCTCCGGCGGCGGCTCCGGCGGCAGCTGGTCTTCCGACCGGCTGCCACCGCCACCATTTCCACTCTTGTAAAAAAAAAAAAAAGAAGAAGAAGAAAAAGAAAGACGTGATAGGCTACGTAAAGATTTACGTAGCCTATCATGACTAGGTTAAAAAAAAAAACCACGACGTGATAGGCTACGTAAATTTTTACGTAGCCTATCGTGGCTGGGTGGGTTAAAAAAAAAACACAAACGTACGCAAATGGCGGCGGCTACGGCCGCCGCCATTTGCGTTCCTTATTTTTGCCCTCTTAATCTATGTAAATATTTACGTAGACTATGACGGCAAAAATAAAGGGGAACACAAATAGCGTAGCGGGCACTATTTGCGTCCCTTTTTGATTCCCTGATTTAGCCTACGTAAATATTTACTGAAAGCTGCCACCCATGGCACACTGCCACAGCGGGAACCCCAGCCAATCCCGGCTGAAGACGGGGCACGCCCCCCGCCATGACAGATTGCGCCGCCGCCAATCAGTCCCTCACCAGAGACACCACTCCTCAAGCTGGAGAGCACGTGCTAGCCACGCTTCCTCCAGCAGCAAAAGTGGCTCCCGAAAGCCGCCACCAATTGTGGCACGCTGCCACGGTGGTGGCAGGAACCCCATCAAATCCCATCCAAAGAGGAGACACACTGCTGATCATGGCACTGCCGCTGGCGATCAGGCCAACACTGCCCCTCCTCACTGAGGCCATGGAGTGCATGCCAAACACCCGGCCGATGCTCGGCCCAGGAGGAGACGTGGCACCGGGAGGCCCCGCTGCTGCCAATCGGGCCACAAATGCCGCTGCTGACCCTTCTCTGTGGCAAGGATCCTGGCTAGTCTGCAGCTGGAGGAGACGCCTCACTGAAGGCTCCCTCAGAGCAAGAGGCATCGTCACCAGCGATGACCCATGCTCCCTCGGCTGCAGAGGCACATGGCACCCGCCCTGCAGCCGTGCGTCAAAAAAGCGTTTGGGAGGGGTACAGAGGGTTAAAAGAGGCCTCTCCGTCCCCTCCCACCTCTTGTGGTCCCACCGCCGAGCAACCAATGGCTGCCAGGCACAACTCCTCTCCCCAGCCGCCTGCAATGCCCCCCCCCCCCATGGCCAGGCAAGCCAGACACGGGGTGGGGCACTTTTCAGGAGGGATTGCACCTGGGGAGAGACAGGTTAATTCTCCCTCACCTACATGCTGCAACACACACACACCGCGAAGAATATCCCCCTGCACAGCAATTAAGCTTAAAAATAAACCTTTTCAATTAGTTTGGGATGATCCAGAGCAGGGCACAAATTCATCGATCGTGTCTGAGATTGTTTGGATGAGAAATTCATTGGCTTTGCCGGCTGTGAAATTTAAATAAATCCTAGTAATTGTTTCTAAATTTGCATATGTAGATATAAATAGATATGAATATCTATAGATATAAATGATCACATGCAGGTTTTATGCAGATTTGTGTCCTATGGGCCTGGACCTGGAATTTTCGAAGTGCCTGGTAATGCCTCTGGACCACAGAAGGAAGATAAGAAACAGAAAAGGGCCACAAATTTATTAAATTAGTATGGGTGTATGATGAACACCTTGAATATTACATAGAATTACCTAACCACGTTTCCTCCCAGTGTGGGCCACAAAAGGGTGCAAGCCCATTCATACTTACCGGAATGCAGATGGACTTATTGAGTAATCATGCAAATGATCAGGACATAAACTTCTTGAGGTGAGACACTGATGACGTAGCTTACGCCAGCCTCATCTATCATCCTGACTGCACCTTGGAGCAGTCGTAACTTAATCCTGGCTCTGTGCTTCTCGACACTAGGGACACGCAAATAAACATCTATGTCTGGTCTGCATCACTTTTACATGTGTTCAGCCATAGCGAACATAGGCAAATACAAAAGGAAACACACAAGTGGTACACTTTTGCATGTGTGTCACTTATGTACGTACCCATTGCATCACATTTTTGCAGTTTTTTTAAAAAAAATAGTAAATTCACATTTAAATACATATTTAAATAGTAATTTCTGAACATATTTTCTCTCAAAATACATGTTAATATATGTATTTTGATACATTTTTGAGCTAAGAACTGCCTTCGAGAATTGCAAAAGCTGGTGGATAACTAGGTTCTGATCTGTACATTACTTTAGGAGTCCCAAGGGGGAGGGAGGTGTTCTGGTCCCAGGTTCCATTGAGCCAAGGAACTCTGATATACTGGTATAGGGAAGATCACTTCGCATCCCACACCCTATATACTAGGGTGCGCATAAACATTATTGTTTCACCCTTTCAGCCACTCTGAAATAAAGATGTCAGAGAATTCCTCCACGGACTCCAGTGAGGCCAGATTCTAAAGAATCCGTGGCGGAACGGCCTCCCCACCCGCCACCCTGCAGAATCCCCCCGGGATGGAGCATACATGGTGGCAGATGCAGCAGCTCTGGCGGCTCCAGCAGCAGTGGCAGGAGCAGATGTGGCGGCGGCGGGTCTCCCGACTACTGCCAGGCTGCTGTGGACGCAAATGGTGGCCGTCATAGTGGCAGCCATTTGCGTGGCTGCCTCTTGCCGTGATAGGCTACATAAACAAAAGGCAGCCACGCAAATGGCGGCTGCTACGCCATTTGCACCCCTGCTCTTTGCCGTAATAGGTTACGTAAGTATTTACATAGCCTATCACGACAAAAGGCAGCCATGCAAATGGCATAGCGGCCACCATTTGCGTGACTGCCTTTTGTCATGATAGGCTATGTAAATACTTGTGTAGCCTATCACAGCTTTGCAGCCACGCAAATGGCAGCTGGCATAGCGGCCGCCATTTGTGGCCACAGCAGCCCAGCAGCGGCCGGAATTCTGGCTGCAGCCGGCCCCAGCCAGCGGCTCCACGGAGTTGCCGTGGAGCAGAGCCGGCCGGGGAGGATTCCTGGGGGAGGGACAGAGTGCCTCCCCCCACCACGGATTTCCCGGAATGGAGCCAGGTAAGGCTTTCGTACATCCCTACTCTGAAATGGCAATATGTGACCTATTTAAGAGTCAACTCCAATTTACGTCTTCGTTGGCCTGGAGCATTCCTTATCCCACCAAGGGTAGTACAGGTCATAGGGATGGAGGAAAATTTCAGTTCAGTTCATTTTCTGATAAGAATGTATCACAATTTGAACGTTTCTTCCTATTTGGAAAGGAAAGAACTTTGATTGTTTTAAAATTCAAATGTGGAAAAACCCAGAAACTAACACATTTATCCATCTGGGCCCAGGGCAAAAGTCTGGTTTTGAATTCCTGTGTATTCAACTATGTTTGTGGTGCTGGATTAAGGCTGGCACTTCTTTTTTTCTGACAGGCTCTTCATCTTTGGACATCTCTACGCCAGCCTAAAATCCTGCATTTAAACCGGAGCTTTCTGCTTCCATTTTAAATGCAGGATCACAATGACTCCCCTTTTCACGTGCTTCCTTTTTCCCCACCCCTTCCCCCTCCTTCTCCCCGTATCTGAGTCTTCCCTTCTCTTTCATTGATCTCACTCCTCTTCTTGCCGCTTTTACTGTTTCCACGGAGGAAACTGAAGCGGAACACAACGGGGTAATGTGACAGCTCATTATCTGCGATATATTTAAAAATGGAACAAAGGGCATTTAGTGCAGGAGGGTCACGGCAGGGTCATGGCCTCGTGTAAAGAGCCCACAAACTTCTGTGAAGGAGCAATCTCAATTGCAGGATAAAAACTCCATGTGAAGAAAGCCTTCAACAGGTACATGGCAGGCAGGTACAACACAGTCCTCTCCATGTTGGAAGTAGCTGTACCTATTTAATTTGGCTGGTGCAGATGGGTGAGGATTTCATTTCAGTTTGTTTTTGACCAGAACTTACCAGCATTTGCAACTGTCTTCATATCTGGGATAGAAAGCACTTGAGCTATAAAACATTTGAATGCAGGATAAAGTGAAACTGAAAGATCCATCCTTAGAGCTGAGTATGCAGAAGAAGAAAAACAAACACCGTTTATACCAGCCACCCCTAACCTGGAGACCTCCATATGTTTTAGACTTCAATTCCCATCATCCCCAGCCAACATAGTCAGGAATGCTGGGAGTTGTAGCTAATTTGGTCAAGGGGAAAAGTTCCTACTCAGGCACAAAATGTGGCTGGCTAAACCTACACGTCAGAGTAGAGGGTGTGTATCACACTGTATACAAAATGCAAGGAGAGGCAGGTCTGCCAACTCCAGTCAGCTTACAACTTCCAACACAATGCAGTGAATATGATGCTGTTGCTTCCTTAGCTCTCCCTCCTTCCAACAGCTGCATGCGAAGTCCACATACACACACACACACACACACACACCCCAAGCAGGAAAAGTCAAAGAGTGGAATTCCATTCCTGCAGCAGCAAAATACAATGGATTCAATCTTCATCTCACAGTAGGTTTGCACCACATCACAGTGCTTTCAGAGGGCAGAGAATACGGCTGCAATCTCACACCTAGCTATTTGTTCTTTCATCAGTCCCACTGACAACAGCATAATTTATCAATACATTTAACTGATCTTTGCACCCTTAAAAAAAACAGCCTGCAAATACGTAAATCAGCACTGTCAATCTGTAAATCTTTGATTCAGAAATTAAAAAAAAAAAATCAGAAGGCCTTTCCAGACTTCAGTGGTGGGGAAGGGACTGCTTTTTCTAAATGTTTCTGAACTTAGTGAGCTTCCAAAGTTTATCTCTCTTCTCTGTGTGTAAGTGAAAGGCCTCACGATTCACATCTGGTGAATCAATTGTAACCACAGGGGACTCTCAGAGCTTCTTTTAAATTTTCTCTACTGGCAATCCAAAAGGAAGGGAGGCAGGGGAGGGGAGGCACAAAGGGAGGCGTTATTGTTATTGTTATTGTTAGTTATTATTATTATTAACAACAACAACAACAACAACAACGGTTTCTCCAGGGATTCTGCTTCTTCTTTCCTTATTACAGTTTTTCCTTGACAACAATCTACCCTATTTGTGCTTTGCACCATCTATGAATAGCAAATAAAGGGCTAATTTCAAACTGTCACAGCTGAAGTAGCTGTAGAGGTCAAACAAAAGCAGCAACTGAGGGCAGCCAAACAAATGCCTAGGAAGGGTTCATTGAGAGGATGAAAATCTCAAATCTGCCAAGTGTTTTCACAGGTGTCGACTGGATTCAAATAGCTGCCGTGGAATAAAAAAAAGTCCTCCCCTTCCAGGAAGATGGGAGGGGTGGGGAAATGGGTGCTTCAAAGGACTGTCGCTTTTACACAGTTGTATTCAAGGAATGTCCTGCACAAGGTGAAATCTAAGTTGAATGACAACTCCTGTTATTGGCATGCAAAAAGGGGGTCTGTGGAGGTGAGCAGAAAGAGACAAAACTTCATTAAACAAGAGAAAAGAAACAGTTTACAGTTCAATCCTATATATGTTTACTCAGAGGTTAACTCCCATGGCCACTCTGGGAACAAGCCATGGTGGGTGGGAGGCTTGTCTGTTACTCCCGGCAGACAACTGGGGATTTATAGATTGTTTAAAATCCATTCCATCTGTGTTTCGCTGATTGTCAGGTACCTTTCATTCCATCATTTGCCCATCCCCAGAATTGGATTTTTTTTTAGTTTCTGAATTTGATGAAATTCGCACATGCAAAAATGTGCAAATTGCCCCCAAATGTGCATTTTCACACTTTAGCCGATGGGGGAAATGTGCATGTTTGGCCATTTTTTTAATGCATATTTTTCTATGACAAAATTGGCATAAAATTCCAGAAAGTACAAAAAATGGTACGCAAATTCCCCTCCTCAGGGGACAAAAAGGAAATAATTTTCTGAGCCCTTATGAATGCGGGAACACATTCACAAGCTTTATTTAAAAAGAAAATGTCCAGGCTCTTCCACTCTTCCCTGTCTGCTGTTTAGCCAACCTTCCCATTAGCCTTTTCTTGTCACTGCCTTCCACTTTGGCACTTACCATACACTGAAATAAGATCACCCACAGGAAGGCATTTGCACACTTTTAAAAAATTATTTTTCCTGCCATGAAATCTGTGCAAATTTCCCCTCTGTTTTACTGCTCTGCCATGAAGGACACCAGACAGTGTCCAGAACATGTTTACATGTGTTTGTTTGTTTTTAATTTCTAATTTTCACTCCTGCACAAATGCATAGGATTGAATTGCCACTGCTAGGAGAGAAGGCAGGATGAAATTTACAAGGACACTGGCATTTTGTTTCAAGGAAAAACTGAAACCTGAAGCAGCCTTTTTAATGAAAGGATTTCTCTAGGGCTTTGTCCCGAGGCCCGAGTTGAAGCAGGCCGCTGCAGGCTGCTTCGTGCCACTTCCAAGGTGAAACAGAGGGGGCACGAAGTGACCTGAAGTGGGTCAGGGGTTTTCCCAAGCGGTTGGTGCACTTCAGAGCTTCGGCACCCCGGCCCAGCACCTCCAGCGCCTTCCCTGACGTGACTCACAGGAGTTGCCGCCGCCACCATCATCACTGCCTGCTGCCACCAGCTCCTGAAACTTGGACATGTGTCGGCTCTTTTTGGCAGGAGTCACCATTTTTAAAATGGTGACTTTCTGCAACAAAAGCCGGTGTGTTTCCAGGGCTCAGGAGCTGGCAGCAGAAGGCAGCAATTATGGCAGAGGCGATAGTGGCAGCAGTAGTGGCGGCAAAAGCGGATGTGGCAACAGCAGCGGAGGCGATGGAGGAGGAGGAGGAGGCAGTGGCACAGGTAAGGAGCTGGGGGCATTGGGGTATTGGGGGGAGTGGGATTGCATGGGGGCATCAGGGGGGAAGTGGGATTTGGATGGCCCAATCCTGCTTCAGGTTCAGGGCCAAGTCAGGTCAGGGGGGGTGAATCAGCCCAAGCCAAATCAGGCCCACCTCCAAAGCCACGAAGAGGCTTCCAAGTCGGATCAGGGGTCCCTGCACAGCCCAAGTTTTCGCTAGCAAGGGAAGCACTGTGGTGGAGGACATTAAACAAGAGGGGTGGGGGAGCTGAGAGAAGGTGCTCCATTTTAGTGCCTTGGCATAAGATTTGGACAAATTTCCCCTGTGTTTAGCCCAGCAGAGCCATATCCCCATATTGTCAATGTACTGGTATATTTTATCCTCCATTTTTGGCTCCCCCCACTTGTCCTTGTCATTTCCCTCCACTGCTAGCTGTGGCCATCATTGTCCCACAGTCCCAGTCAGTGCCCTCAGCGCCCTTCTCCAAGCACAGATCCCCCCTCCATTTACTGCCCAGTCTTAAAATTTGTGCAAATCTCCCTGAAAGGTTAAAAACAAAAACCTTAGAAGTCAGCTGAACAGGACAGAGTGAATGGGGTGCCCACATCGGTAGCAATTTCACTCACCCATCCCCTTTAGCTGCCTTCTTTTCCCCCACCTTTAGGGAGATTTGTGCCAATCTAAGGCTTTGGGTTTTTTTAACTGTTTGGGGAGATTTGCTCAAATACTCTGAAGGACAGTAACCCCAGAAGTAATTGTTCCAAAAAGGACTCACGGGGGGGGGGGGAGCCAATAACTCCCATTTGTCAACTTCATTGGGACTTGGGGAAGTGTTGATGGGGGTGGGGGAGACATTGAGAAGTGTCAGTTCAAGGTGTAATAGCTAGAGGATGACATTGCCGAGTGAAAGTTACTCCTCCTCCCCGGCTCGCTGCTCCTTTACTTCAGTCACATTTTTTGTCTTTTTCAGTGCTTCTGAATTGTGCAGATGGGTTCGTACTTTCTCTTAATATTTCCCCCCCCCCCCGCCCTGCGCAAGTGTGTGTAGATTAGTCTATGTGCAGTCTCGCCTTGTCAGTTTCCTAGTATATTACATACTCTATAGCCCTGCTTTCCTTGACAGCGGTAAAATACAAGGAAATTGAGGAGGTGAGACTATACATAGGAGACAGACAAATCTGTGCATTTACACACATGCACACTTGTGAAGGACCAGGGAAAAAAATTATGAACCCAACTGTGTACTTCCAAACACCAAGAAAGAAAGGTGGGGCCCAATTTACAGTCTTGTCAAAGTGCCATTTTGGCATCAGTGGAGGGGCAAATACCACTGGCCAGGGAGGAGGGAGGTTTGAGGCAACACTGCAAGGAGTGGCACAAGCTTTTTTGCTGCCCTTGCCAGGCAGCTCTGTAGCCACTTGGGACAAGCCACACTGCCGGGCTCAGACATCACAAGCCACCCTGAGAACAAGCCACCCTCAACAGCCCTACTACAAGCCATGGGTTCTCAGAGTGGCTTGTATGTGGTTAACAAACCATGCTGAATTGTCCACACTGTTCACCCATCATGGTAAGCCATTCTAATGCTAATCAGGCTGACAAGGCTTGTCGTGCCGTGCACACCCCATCAATGTGTTCAATGGGACTTACTTCCAGGTCAGTGTGCGTAGGACTGCAGCCTCCTGGAATGAAACTTAACATGCTATGAAAGTATTCTTTTTCATCTATCATGTGATATGGTATGGCAGACACCAGAAAAGAATTGGAAGGATGATCTGATTGTATGACCTTGCCAAAGATTATGGTGTGCAGCTAAATGAAAAACGTTTAGAATTATAGGAACAATTTTACATCTTTTAACTCGGCTTTTAAAAGTGTTGCCATGGTTTTTAAGGTTGCTTTTAATGTTTTACTATGTTTTTATTTGCCTATGGCTTTTAAAAATTATGCATTTATTTATTACATTTCTATACTGCCCAATGCTCTCTGAACAGTTCACAACAACAGTTTTCTGATGTTTTGTAAACTGCCTTGGTTGGCTTCAGAAAGGTGGTGTAGAATTACAATTAAAATAAATAAATAATCTCAGGTGTGTGTATGTTTGGAATTTAGAGTTCAGATGGAATTTATTGAATTCCCTAACCCTAACCCTTCATATTTTACAGCATGATTCAGTGGCCTTTTGCACTGTCCCCAGCCCCTGTAACATCTGTTATTCCATGTGTGGGGATTTATGGACACCTAGGCTGCAATCCTATACATATTTACTGGGAATAAGTCCCATTGAACTCAGAGGGATTTACTTCTATGTGGAAATGCATAGGATTGCACTGCTAGTCTGTCATTCTCAGCAGTTGTCCCATGTGTAGAAAGCTGGTATAGTGTAACAATATGCATACAGCAGAAAACGTGTGGCCCTCGGATTATTTGGCCTACAACTCCCATCTGCCCTTGCCAGCATAGCCAGTGGTGAGGGATGATGAGAGTTATAGGCCAGAACATCTGGTTGGGGAAGGTTGATGTAGAGAATGGTTCCTGAATAAGGCTACTGTCATCCTGCAATTTTAGCCACTTTAAAAAAAAATGTTGTGCTGTTTTTATTGTTCAGTAGAATTGTATGTTTTTGTACTGTTTTTAATGTCTGTTCTTAATTTATAAGCCTCCTCAAAAGGCTAGCTTTAAAGAAATAAAAACTGTTTTGGCTATATTCTTTATAACATTTTATGAAAGCTGCAATGAATAAAGAATACATTTGGTATGATTTGGGTATAGTTCAAGTGCAACCTTAGCAACAAGTCCTTAACATGCTGATGAAGTTGAGATTGTCCATAATTAAATAAAGAAAAGGAAGTTTGGGTGCAGTCCTATTGGCCCCTCGCTACTCGTAAACCCCCAGACCCAGGAGCTTCCAAGTGTCCTGTGCCCTGCCAGGTTAAAGCTGGAAAGGTGGGAATAGTAGCAGAAGCAATCTTTAGCTCCCCACCCTCCATTCTTTGGTTTTTTGCTAGATGGGCTTTTCAGCCTGTCTAGCAGGGGCACTTTGGAGGGGGGCGGAATGAGCTAGAGGAGGCTCAGGATAAAATGTATCCTGTCCTCTCTGGTCTCCTCCCATTCCTGCACACCAGAACACCCTTTTCCTTTTCCTCCAACCTCAGAGGGCAGCAGGCACAGTACTTCCCACACTGGCTGTGAGGGGGAGGGGGGTCAGATCTCTCACTCTCCCTTCTGAAGTTGGAGTGCTGTCTTTGACCTCAGAGGGGGGAATCCAAACTATCCTATGGTCCCTGGGATGCTCGCCCAGGGACCATAGGAGAGCTCTCTTGGAGTTGGTATTACTGAGGAAGGCAAGATTTAGTCTTTTTTTGTGAGTCACATTTCAGTTTGAGTTGTATTATAGAGGTACATGTTTAGGATAGATTGACCAGAAAGTGATGGGTATCGCATATCTTTGTCTAGTGCAATAAATCCTTTGAATGAGGGGCAACTCATTTTCTAGGTCAACATGACAACAACATAAAAGGCACCAGGGGATAAAATGTTTTTCAGTGTACTGTTGATGATTAGGTGGGGGTCATGATGGAACAAGAGACTCGCTTACAAATAATGGAGTCAAAATGTTAGGTGTCTAAAGGACGTTTGAGCAAGCATGACAGGGTAACGCTAGGAAGAGCATTCAGCACAAGTTGATAGTCTTTTATTTTCTGCACTATTTTATAGCATTTGCTCACATTTCTGTCTGAAGTACAAATCGCATTGCTAAACACTTTTAACATTGTAAAGTACACAGTTTTTTACTTTACAGGACCTTCTGCTCATTATAATGTTATTTTCTGCATGGTTACCAGCCATGCACAGCTTTAACCTTTTCAATAATGCTTGAAGAGCAGTGGAAGCACAGGAGCCTGTTGGCCACCATTTTGTGCAGGGGTGTCGAACCTCTTTCCACCTGAGGGCCAAATTCAGTTTCAGATAAGCTCTTGGGGACTACATTCCAGTGGTGTGCGGGGCTTGGGGCAAAACAGGGTGGGGCCAAATGTAGAGGGGGCAGGGCCAAAATAACAAAAATGCTAGCATATTCTAATTTAAACCTCTTACTTCCAGTAACTAAGCCTTAGGAGGCATGTTTAAGAACATCAGAACATAAGAAGAGCCCTGCTGGATCAGACCAAGGGCCCACCTAGTCCAGCACTCTGTTCACACAGTGGCCAACCAGCTGTCAACCAGGAATCCACAAGCAGGACATGAGCACAACAGCACCCTCCCACCCATTTTACCCAGCGACTGGGGTACATAGGCTCCCTGCCTCTGGTACTGGACATAGCACATACCTACCATTTCTTTCAGAATGGCGAAAAAGCCGGGAAACCACCAAATAATCAGCAGTTGGGGGAAAGGGGTGTTGCCTTCTGGGAAACTGCAGAAGGTCAGACTGGGACCCCAGAGAGGCCAAATTTGGCCCATGGGCCTGAGGTTCGATAAACCCCTGATTTATTCCAATGGTGTTCCTTAAGGGGGGGGGAACTACACATTATAGGTTCATGGAAAGAAAACCCGACAGCACTTTTGCACTTCTAAAAATAACCCCAGAAATGAGTTGAAATGCTCATTTCTGTATCGGGACAGGTCAGCAGAGCTTTGCCCTATTTCTGAAAAGCAGGAATTCCTTTGGCAGTATGAAACCTACATTGGGAGAAATGAATGACATCTACAGCCTGGCTGAATTAGGGAGCTGACTGTCAACTTGGATTCAAACCCAACTGTCCGAGGAGATGTGCACAACTCTGATATATGAGTGACCCTGTTGTGAAGGTGGGTGCATTTATTTATTTAATTGAAATAAGATCCTGATAGAAAGTATAATGTTTGTTTATCCCCCAATTGTCTTTCTTTTCCTTGTGTATTTGTTACCTGTCATTTCACTTACAGTGTTTTGTTTTGTCCTGGAGAGAAATAATACAGATTTGAGATTTGCTAAATCCCTTTCCAGGAGACCTCTGAAATATGCCAATGACGTGCACTTCACATGTCTCCGAATTAAGATGAGCTTCATGATGGAGCCAGAGCAGATGAACATGACCATCTGCTGAAAAGCTTTCTGTGCTTTTAAACCAAGCCGAAGTTTAATTAGGGTTAATGGGTACATTCCCAAGACATGAACTATTAAGCGTTCAAAATGTTCGTTTTTCTTGTGGGTTTACAATATCTCTTTGCACCACGTTTTGTTCGGTTGGGTGAGATGCCTTTATTATAGAACTGAAACAATATTGGCAGCATTCAAGCTTCTTGTTTTGTGGTTGTGAACAAAAACAGTGGATAGCTGATACCGCTTTCCAAACCAATCTGTCTAGAGACTTCACAGGAGACAGAGCTGGAGTTTTCATATTTTGGCAAGGTATTTGTATATTTCCACCAAACATTCTTCACAAAATCTTATGATCTGATTTGTAAAGAAGAGCTTTAACGATGTGTCTGTATTACTGGAGTTCATTGTTTTCTTTTAATGCCTCAGTGAATAATAGCTGTTCAAAACAAATTTAAACCTCTGTGAGATTTTTTCCCCAAGAACATGATCATCTCAGCTGCATTTTAGCTATTGCAAGTATTAAATAAGCACAATTCTATTAAGCTCTGTTTAGAACACAATTCTAAAGGAGACAGAGGGCTCCAGAATGGAACTCCTCTGTCTATTCTAGGGATGGTGCAGGCACCCAATACCATCCGGAAATCCAGCAGAAACCCCCCCACACACACAAATTGAGCCTCGCTCACCGAGGCCCTGCCCCCGCTCGCCCCCTGCCTGCACTCAGTGACCATCCTGCACTCACCCTAGCAGCCTCGTCAAGCTCCACAGTTGCCATTTTTTCAAAAATAAAATGGTGATTGCAAAAACGCACATATTTGCGCCTGCATGAAAATGCGCATTTTGGTGAATGCACATATTGGCGTCTGCGCCAAAATGTGCATTTTTGCAAAAATGCACATTTCCACACGTGCAAACATATGTGCATTTATAAAAATGCGCATTTTGCGCATATGCAAAATGTGCATTTTTGCAATCACCATTTCAGTTTTTAAAAAATGGTGACCCCGGAGCTTGACAAGCCTGCCGGGGTGAGTGAGGGCTGCTTGCTGAGCATGGGAGGGGCTCAAGCATGGTCTGGGGACTGGCGAGTAGGGGTAGGTGCAGGGGCTGGGCGGAGGCCTGGAGAACCTGGACAGGAGTGGGTTAGAACATCCCTAGTCTATCCTATGCACTGCTGGCAGAAGCCAGGCAGGGGAGGGGGAGGAGGGCAGCAAAAATGCCTCCTTTTCTTTACATTTACAGTAGACCTCTTGGCTCAGCTAGCTGACCTTTTTTGTGGGCAGGATGAGCAATAGAGAGACTTTAGGGTACGCCCACAGTCCCTCCCCCTTTCCCTCTCCCCAGCTCTTCCGAGGCTTTTTCAATCTTGGAAGAGCAGCCACAGCCCTGTTTTCCATGCTGGCTGCCAGGGGTTGGGAAATGGGTCTGAGCTCAGATTCCCCTTCCCAAAGTCATAGCAGTATCTATGGTCTCCGGAGGGGGGAGCAGGGTTTCAGCCACATCCTACGGTCCCTGGGATGCTCGTAGGTTTGCTCTGTTCAAGTCTGAATGGCATTTAATTAATCTGAATGGCTGAAAACAGCCAAGATGATAATAATAATGAGGAGTAATGCATTGAAATTAGGCAATGGAATATCATGCTAGGATATTGTACAGGTATTCTGCATATTTAAAAACACTCACCTTAACTATACAGCCACTCCAGCAGCTTTATAATGAACATAAAACCCAAATATGACAATACTTATGCACATACTGTTCTTTATATCCAAAATCCACAGTTGGGCAAAGCCTTTATGAGGACAAAGCAAAATGCCACAGAAGAGTATGCAAGGTTTCAAGTCTTCTAGAACTCTTCATCAGAGTAGGTGGTACAAAAAGCAGTGGGGGGGATCCCAAAAAGAACAAAGATTTGGCCAGATGTTGTGGCCATGGGGCCTGCAGCCACATTCTGTGGGCAATGAACTGACGTTTCCAGACCATCACTCTTCAGAGACAGCTCCACAAAGCATGAATCCCATTGTTCTAGTCACATCCATCCAAGCTAACATCCATCTAACCTGGATGTGACTAAAGCATGGGCAAACGAGGTAAAATCTAATCTCTTTAGATTGGGTCACAGCTGGTATACCGGCTTAAGCTGGTAAAAGACACTCCTAGCCACCAATGCCGCCTGCACTTCCACAGATAGGGCTAAGTCCAAGAGAACCTGCGAGTTATGGGTTTGGTCCTTCAGGGCAAGTGCGACCCCATCCAAGACTGGCTGAAGCCCTCCACCCAGACCACTCTGATTCATCCCACAGTATGTCAGTCTTGTCTGGATTAGGTTTTAGGTTGTTCGCTCTCATCCACCCCAAGCCCATCTCTAGACACTGGCTCAGGATTTACGTAGGTGCCCTGTGAGTTGCAGGTGGAAATGAGAGGTGGAGCTGGGTGTCATCCGCATATTGGTGACACCACAGCCCAAACCTCTGGATAATTGCACCCAGCGGTTTCCTGTAGATATTAAATAATACAGGGGGACAGGATAGAAACTTGAGGTACCCCATAAGCCAATGACCCCATGGTGGAAAAAAAATTCCCCCAGAACCACCACCTTTCTGAGACAGATCCAGAGGCACACATTTTGCAGGGTAGCAGATCATGTGCAAACTGTTTATACAAAGGATCCATTTATTTATTTGATGCCCTTCCATTAATAAACATTCATAATCCATGAATGCATGGAAGTTGGGAATAGGGACAGTAGGTACGATCCTGTTCTACCTCCAAAGCCTTCAGTATTGCTGGATTTTTGCCATGTCTTGAAATCTAAAGTTGAATAGGCCCAAATGCATATCTATATCCATCCATCTATCCATCTATCCATCTATCCATCTATCTATCTACCATATTTGTTCAAGTTACATATACATTTTGTAGGAAAACATTATGAAGCCAAATATCTCATTGAAACCCATTTCAAATTGGGCATGTAGTATATTACAGTTGGTTATAATATAGGCATAATTTTAAAATTAGAGGCAATCGAGTTTGGCCTAGGCAATCATTCCTGGAACTTGAAACATTTATGAGGCTTTTATTGCTGAAAGATCATTTTAAAGAAAGGAATTATCATTTTTCTTTTTTTTTCTTGCTATATCAGCAGGCATTTTTTGTTCAATGTAAAATCATAAATGATGGTAATGTATTCTGTCAATTTTCCCCCAATATATTATAGGCCCCAGGAGATCCTAAACACAGTGCTGCTCCTTCTGCATTTTTGCCTAGAGCAAATTTTCTCCAAGGGTTTGGACTCTGGTACCTCTGAGCTAGCTCGCAGCCAGTGTCAATCAATAGCAGCTTCCATGCCATGTCAACAGACTTACTTTTTGCTACTGCTTTCCTTATTCTTGGCAACTTGTGATGAAATTACTCAGTAATAACAACAAAATAATCTCATAATTGCATGCGCAGAAACAGAAAATCAATCTGCCCAATGAAAGTAGAAATCTGCAATGTGTATACATTTAGCTGGGTATTTATTAGTTTAGAATGTGCTGGAAGCAATGATTACACCTAAATTGCAAAGATATACCCGTTATATCTGAGCTGTAGTTCTCATTTTTTTCAAAAACACAGAATCCTAATGCCAGAATACACAGTATCGCATCCTTGTGTCCTGCACGAATTACTCTAGAATAACCAGCCTCTGGGCTCATATTCACAATCACAAATGGGGATTAGAATGCCCAACCATAAGCAAAACTTCTAACTCTTTGCTCCTGCTTTCTTCCCATCACCACAACTTCCTCCCATGCCACAGCACCCTCTCACCTGGGAAACAGCATTACTAACTGTATCCTTAAGGCTGAGAGACTATCAGCTCAGACTATCCCGTCATGCTCTTTCAGGTTTGAGGAAACTTCAGCTCTTCTTCTAGGGATGGACGAAAGTCACTTACTTACCTGGTCCCGCAGCTTGCTTTGCGGTGGGGGGGAGGCGCTCCGTTCCTCCCCGCCGAAATTCTGGCCGGGGGGGAGGCGCCCCGTCCCTCCGGCCGAAATTCTGGCCAGGGGGGAGGCGCCCCATCCCTCCGGCCGAAATTCTGGCCAGGGGGGAGGCATCCCGTCCCTCCAGCCGTGAATCCTCCTGACCGGCCGGGACGCAAATGGCGGCGGCCATAGCCGCTGCCGTTTGCGTCCCTGCAGTCAGCTGCATGATAGGCTACGTAAATCCTTATGTAGCCTATCACGGCTGACTTGGGGAGGGGGAGCGCGTACACAAATGGCGGCGCCCATGGGCGCCGCCATTTGCATTCCTTATTTTGGCACGTGTAGTCTACGTAAACATTTACGTAGACTACGGCGAAAATAAGGGCAACGCTATTTGCTTTTTTTTTACGCGCTCTTCCCCCCCCCCCCCCAAAGTCAGCCGTGATAGGCTACGTAAGGATTTACATAGCTTATCACGGTGTTTTTTGAAAATTTAGCCATGACAGGCTATGTAAATCTTTACGTAGCCTATCATGTTTGTTGTTGTTGTTGTTGTTTTACTGGGAAATGGCGGCAGCGGCAGCCGGTCGGAAGACCGGCCGCCGCTGCCACCGCCACCGAGCCACCGCCGAACCACTGCCAAGCCGCCGCTGAGCCACCGCCCAACCGCCACCCAACCGCCGCCGGGAGCCACCAGCGCCAGGGACATTCGCCAAAGGTAAGTCCCATTCCGGGGGGGTGGGGGGCAGACCGTTTCTCCACCAATTTCAGGGGCCCGAATGCGTTGGCATTCGGCCTCCCAAAGATTCGTGGAGAAATTCTCCGCCATCCCTATCTTCTTCAGCTGCACATCATAGCCATGAGTGGTGTCAAATGGAGAACTGCATTCCCATCCACATCAAAAGATGCATCCAGCCTGTTCAATAGGACCTGGTTAAAGGGTTAAGTCCTTTGATCCAGATGCACATCCAGATGTATATTTGCATCAGCTGCATGTATCTTTGCATTATCTGGGTCTCGGTTGCTGGAGCAGAGTGACTGCCCTGCCTTTAAGGCCAACAGGGACTGGGCATAAACAACTAGCCTTGTGCCACAGGTGCAGTTGGAAAGAAGACGTTGCCACTCATCGGCTCTCAATTTTTTCTCTCTTAGAAGCAGGCATGGTACAGGAGGTGATGACTGTAGAAATAAAGCCTATTTTTCCTGTTAATTTTAGAACGGGAAGATGCTAATTTATGGCATAGATACATGAATCAAATTTTAATTTGAGGAACCTAGATATGATTGCAATAACAAGAGCTGTTGAACAGCTGCAAAAAACATGCAGGGAAAACAACAATAACAACAACAACAGGTGTGCAGGAAAAGACAGCATCCCTTCTTCCTGACATGTTTTGGGATAAACTCTCAAGAGAAGTTGTCTTTACAACTAATTCAAGGCTGCTTTAAAAGTTATGGCTGGTTGGCACTGCAAATGGCAACCCAGTGTCTCCCTCGAGTCCCAATAATGGAAAATTAAAGAATTGTGCAATATAATGAATTGTTCAGTGTAAAATCATTACTGAACCGGGGTGGGTGGGGGTGAATTTAGTTTTTAAGAACATAAGAACATGAGAAGAGCCATGCTGGATCAGGCCAAGGGTCCATCTAGTCCAACATCCTGTTCACACAGTGGCCAAACAGCCGTCAACCAGGAACCCACAAGCAGGGCATGAGCACAACAGCACCCTCCCACCCATGTTCCCCAGCAACTGGTGTACATAGGCTCACTGCCTCTGGTTCTGAAGGCAGTACATAGCCATGAGGACTAGTAGCCACTGATAGCCTTTTCCTCCAGGAATTTGTCTAACCCCCTTTTAAAGCCATCCAAACTGGTGGCCATGACTACTTCCTGTGGTAGTGAATTCCATCGTTTAACTATGCACCGTGAGAAGAAGTACTTCCTTTGATCTGTCCTGAATCTCTCACCAATCAGCTGCACAGGATGACCCCGGGTTCTAGTATGTTGAGAGAGGGAGAAAAAATGACTCCCTTTTATTTAGTTTAGTTTTTGTATTTAGTTTGGTTTAGGTATTATTGGGTTAAATCTTTCTCTCTCTGTATATGCTCATCAGATTCAGCCAAAAGGTTAATAGTTTAGGGGTCAAAGGTTTAGCTAGAATGCAAGTCAGGAAGTTTGCTCCGGAAGCCAGGAGATTATAAAGTACAACAGAAAGTCAGAGAGAGAGAGCGAGAAGCATTAACTCAGGAAATAGAAACATATATTACATATATTTGCATACATGAATAAGAAACTATCCTTCTGATTGGTTGGAGCTGGGCAGAAAGAAAAAAAACTAATTTTAAGAGATAAATATTTTCTGAAGTGGGGCAGAAAAAGGAAGAAATAAGGAAGGAAGGCTAGAGTTGCTGGAACTGGAGAACTGATTGAGAGAGCTGGACCAATGATAGTAAGATATTGTTCGGATAAAGGATCTTGATTAAATAAGGGCACAGTCTTGTTAGGTTAGCTGGATGGATTCATCCCTAGTTGTTTTATTACCCTATTGCTCATGTGTTGTTGTGGGGGGGGGGGTGTCCATTTAGATTTTATGGATTTAAAACTTTTTTCTTATTAACCTTTTTCTTCAGTAAACTTTAAACGTTGATATTTGAAATTGTGTGGTCTCTTTTCATTTGGGTTATGCACCCCACATCTAACAGCCAACTATCTAAGCTACACTACCTGAACTACCTGAACACACTACCTGAACTAGATATGTAAGACCCAGAGAGTTTTAGGGCTTCTTCACACAGAGCTTTTATCCTGCTATTGAGATTGCTCACTCACAGAAGTTTGAGGGTCCTTTAGATGATGTTGTTAACCTCCAGGGCACATCAAGACGTACCTCCTGGTTATTCCATCTCAAAAAGATCTGGAAATAATGAGGTATCTATTTAAGTCAGGATGTTGCGATATTAAAACAGCCACTAGATGGTGCTGATTCATTGAGTTCTATGGAACCTTGAAAATTAAAAGCTTGCCCTCTCAGCAGTCATGTGGTTGCCTCTGTAAATGCACAACAGGAGGACTGTGGGGGTTTTCTTTAATGTAAAGGCAGTCTTAAGGCTGGTTTGATGGAGGCAGCCAGAGAAATAAAGGTTTCTACTTTCTGCCTACTAAAAAGGCCACAGGAAGGGAAGGGCAAAAAGGAATGGTGGAACACTATTTTGCCCGTTTTGCCTTCCACTCACAGAACAGGGCAATGCTGGTCCATAACTGGGTGAACAGACATCTGCACAACATGATATCATTCCCCACATTTCCTGAACTACATATTACAGGAAGAGGGGGCCACCTTGAGTGCCATTTTTGGTAGAAAGACAAGGTACAAATCGAAGAATTGGTATCACCAGGGCTGACATCACCAGCTGGCACCCTTAGTCAGGGCCTTCATGCCCTGGCAGGGTCCTTTGGTCCTGCCACATGCGCTGTGCCCCTGCAGTTGGTGGCTATGAGCCACCATTTTAAATTCCCCATAATGGCCCACAACAGTATTCTGTTGGGAACTCTGGGGCACCATGAGAAATTCAAAATGATGTCATCCAGCACTGATTGGAGGCACCAAGTAGAAGAGCGACACTGCTGCCAGGTAAGCCCACAGGGAAGGGCAGAGCTGACAAGGGGGCGGGGGAGGCAGGAGCGACACTGGTGGCCACTGTGCCGAAGGGCTTGTGAAGGCTGGAGTCATCCCTGAGTATCTGGCTCCAGCCTAAGAAACACAGAGAACAAAGCCAACTGTTTGGTGTGCTTGAAGGTAGGGATGGCAGAGAATTCCGCCACGGATCACGGTGAGGCCGAATGCCAGTGCATTCAGCCCCCCGAACTCCATGGCAGAACAGCCTGCCACTCCCCTGCCACCCTGCGGATCCCCCCGGGATGAGACTCAACTGGGGTGGATCTTCTGGGCGGCAGCGGCTCTGCTGCCACCATTTCCACTCTTGTAAAAAAAAAGAAAGAAAAAGAAAGAAAGAAAGAAAGAAAGAAAGAAAGAAAGAAAGAAAAAAGAAAGAAATGATAGGCTACGTAAAGATTTACGTAGCCTATCATGACTAGGTTTTAAAAAAAAACACGACATGATAGGCTACATAAATCTTTACGTAGCCTATCATGGCTGGCTGGGTTAAAAAAAAAAAAAACGTATGCAAATGGCGGCGGCTACAGCCGCCGCCATTTGCGTTCCTTATTTTTGCCCTCTTAATCTACGTAAATATTTACGTAGACTATGACAGCGAAAATCAAGGGGAACGCAAATAGCGTAGCGGGCGCTATTTGCGTCCCTTTTTGATTCCCCGTTTTAGCCTACGTAAATATTTACGTAGGCTAAAACGGGAAATAAAAAAAAACCAATTTTTTGGTTTTTTACCCAGAGCCTCTGGCTGCGGACGGCTCTGGCCTGGCCGGGCCTGGCCGGCTGCTCCACGGAGCTGCCGCGGAGCACAGCCGGCCACGGAGGATTCCGTGGGGGAGGAACGGAGTGCCTCCCCCCCCTGGTGAGGTTTCCGGGGGGAGGGACGGAACGCCTCCCCCCCCCATCAACATAATCCACGAACAGGTAAGTGACTTTCGTACATCCCTACTTGAAGGGCAGGTCCTCACTGGAGCTAAGTCTGTACACAATTCTCCAATATTGTAACCAGCAAAGGGTCCTCTCTCAAAAATGCATACAGCACTGCGGGTGAAACTAGGCATAAAGTTAAATGCAGGGGTTTAAAAAATAATACAAATAACACCAGATGGGGGAGGGGCAGATAATTAACAGGATAGACCTAGAGTGAAGAGGATATTTGACCCTTTCCTCCCCTGCTGTGGCCTGAAGGAAAATCCTTCCTCTGAGACTAGCATATGCTTTGGGAGGGGAACTGCCTCAGTACAAACAGTGGTGTCGTGGAGCCAGGTTTTACAGGGATGCAGTGCTGGCAATTTTTATTATTAACAGGGATGCTGATGTCATCTGCTGCCACCTTCCTCTTTTCCTCAGACGTCTCTGTTCCCTCCGAGCTTAATTGCAATCCTCACCGTAGCTGGGGAAATGAATTTTCCTGGCAACAATATATGGCCAAGGTTTGGAAGACATGTGTGGGTTGCTATTTAACCCATGGTGAACCATGGTGCCCACAGGTTTATATGCAATCTCTGCTCAGGGGTTGTCGTGTCGTGCGAACCGAGTGAGCATGGGCTATGCATGGGTTAAAAACAAACAAACCATGGTTTATTTGTTGAAACAACCCTTACATTATCCATGCTCACCAGGTTTTCACGACAAGACAACCCCCAAGTGGGGTTGCACGTTCGAAATGGTGGCTGCATGTGCCCTGCACATGCTGCAGCCTCACTATGGGTTAAATAACCATGGTGGGCTGTTGCGTCATGTGAACAGTCCCATTTTTCCTTGTTGAGATACAAAGTATTCTGTGGTGGCTTGGTCTTCAGTGGACAATTAAAGCCTGTTAGCTTTACAAAAGACCTGCTCCTGGTGGAGAGAGAAAACTGCTAGAACTAGTTTGTTGATATGGATCAACACAAGACTGCCTGTACTTTTGGACTCTCCTTGGGGGCGTGGCTATGGGGGCTGTCATGATGAGCACCTGTACTTCAAAATGTACACCACTGAGTAGAGACAAATACCTTTTTGGAATAATGTGGTCAATTTAGATCACTTTTGGATTGTCTTCTCAAAGAGCATGTGATGTGGCTGTCCAATATCTGACCGGGAGGTGGGGATGGGGGTCTCTCCAAAGTTGTGTAAATTTATCACCTATTGTCACCAATTGCCACTTAATAACTATTGTCACTGCTATCCTTTCTTGTTCTGAACTGTGTAACAACATAATTGAACTCTCTCTCCTGCTTTCACCCTCAGCGAGTGATTTTCGGATTCCTGCACTCCCTTGCCTCATTGTCTATTCTGTTGTTCTATCCTGTCATGTCCAGAATTACATCCATGCTGCTTGAGTCAAAGGTCTCATTTTTCTCTCCGTATTTAAGAATGCCTTTAAAATGTGACATGGCATCGCTAATCATGGACTCTTTTCTTCAATTACAATTGTTTAAGCAAACTTTAAATCCGTCTAAGCAAATGCATTGGAATTATGCAAATGCCAGGCTCAGGGTGAGAGTCTGCAAAATGTTCAGTGCACAGTATGGATTGAGCTGCCTGTGAAATAAGAAAATGCACATACATTTTTCTTGGGAGAGAGGGGTTTTTTTTGTCTCCCGGCTTCACATGGTGTCTTGTTGCAAAACAAGATAACATGCTGTGACACAGCATGGGAGACAAGAAGATAATGCACAAGAAATGAGAAATAAAACTGCTCTGAAACTTGCCATCCCAGTAAAGACAGTGTGCATCCACTGTGACGATATTGCTGTTGATCTTCCCCCAATTGTTCCAGGACAACTGCATAAAGAGTTTTCTTCCTTTTCTTCTTTTCTTTTTGCTTTATTCTTCCATTTGTCAGCAAAGAAACATCCTGCTTTGAAGTCTCCAACATAAGAGCAAGTGGATTAATCACTGAATCATATCAACAAGATAGAAAAAGACTTACTAACAATACAGCACATATATTCACACAGAAGCCCCATTGCGTTCAATAGGTCTGACTCCCTGGTAAGTGTGCATAGGGTTTCAGCTTGGCAGGAAGTCCTTTCTTACCTGAGAGTAAGGAACATGATGAAACTTACCTATGGTTTCATACATAGGATTATGCTGTAGCCACCATCTTGTTTCATTTCATGGATAGTATTTTTCATCACTTCCCCACAAGTGTTTTTCTTCAGATGTATGACTTGCTCTTGAATAACTAGAAAAGAAAGAAATATGGAAACTTTCAGTAGATAAAAACATGCTAGGCCAAATTTTTAGTTTAAAGGCCTTCTGGTTTTCACACCATTGGTATCTTAGAGTAAACTGAAGATGTTAGATACTATAGCACAAGATATACATGAAGAGAGAGACATCTATTAATACCCCTTCTTCTCCACACCCCTGGCCCAGCTGCGAAAAACAGCCTGCAATGTGTTTTTAAGCTAATTTAGTTATAAAGATTTAAGACTACTTTTATTGTTCAAATGCAATTTTTAAAAAGTGAGGGGAAGGACTATTTGTACCTTGAGTGAAGAGGAATTCTATTCTCCAGAGCAAGGAACTGGTCAGCTATTAATATTAATCATGACCTGGGCTGCCATTATCCTTACCAGTAAGCATAGCGTGTAGCTACTAGCTGCTATATTACTATTTATGACACAAAGTTTTGTGAGGTCTTGCTTGGTGAACAATGATCACTCCACTGCACACAGACTCCCCAGGGAAGAGCTTATATTGCCTGTGGAGTGAATGTGTAATTTGTCTGGTTTTGGATTATATCAATGTCCCACACATGGACAAGTCAACCATATAGACTTATTCTTTGCAGAATTTGTGGTTTCTCCTGAGAGTTTTGTCCATCACCTGGAAAGGCAGTAAGTAAAATACAAGTAGCTATCAGAATTTCTCTAAGCACTGTCAGAGTCTCTGACTGGATTTTAAACACTGGTTTCTCCAGTATGATTAATATTAGTGATACATTTTAAAATAACATTTCTGGAAAGTACTTTGAGTTTTGAAAACTTCTACTTTTCTATCTAAAAAATTACAAAGCTTTCTAGTACTTCTTCATTTAATTCATTTTTCCTGCTTTTAAAATGGTGATGCTTTCCGAGTATTTGCATGTTATACAAAAATGGCCTCCTAGCACATGGCCTATAATCAAATCACAGACTGTGACTCATTTGGGAAGTATTCATAGCAATTGTTAATCTGGCTATTGAGGAGTCAGAACTTTACGTTCTAACTGTTTGATTGAAAATTTAGGTCACGTTGTGCTGTTGTGCATCTTGGCTGGATTACATGGCCTTTACAAAGGACTTTCACCTCTGTGAGAAACAAATTTCGTTTAGTCACTAAACAAATGTGTCACACAAAGTAACAATTTTCATTAAAGAAATCGCAGCCAGAGGCCTGAAATTAGATCCCTGCAGGTCTGAATGAACAAAACCTGGCTTGCCCAAGCATTTATGAAAATCAAGGATAAAAGCCTGCAAACAAGGATAAATTAGAATGTGATTAAGAATCCATAAAGGTGTTCATTAATCTGTCACCCTCTTAGTCCCTTAACTATATTTAGCAATATACCGGCATTTCTTGCTAATGAAAATGAAATGGCTTGTCTGACAATTTTCAAAGTAGCTTGCTGTTCTTCCTTGTAAAGTACTTACTTTTTCTCAGTGAAATTCTTTTTCAAGACTTTCAGTCTCATAGGCATTGCCTGTTCATTTCCCTGCTGTTGAATTATCTTGGAGTTATCATTCCATCTGACTAGAGCACTGCACATGTTCATTTATTTGGAGATGGAGATAGCAAAGATCAGTAGATAAAATCATTGCTGCCCTTTTCTCCCTCCCTCTTCAATGGACAGCTTTCACTATGAATTGTGTTCCTGACTTAGGTATGGTGTCGCAAAAAAACTAATTGCAGTCCTTACAGAGAGGCTTAGGATTCTTGTTTTAGCCTAGATGTCTACTGCAAGGGAAGAAGTGGTCCCTTGATTCCTGGATGCTGGATGTGGATTTGGGTTGGATGTGGACTTGGTCATAGGGATGTCAGAGAATTTCTCCACGAATCTCGGGGAGGCCGAATGCCAGCGCATTCAGCCCCCCGAAATTGGTGGAGAAACGGTCTGCCCCCCCCCCCCAGGACGGGACTTACCTTGGCCGAATCTTCCTGGCGGTGGCGGCTCCAGCGGCGGTTCAGTGGCGGTTCGGCTCCGGCGGCGGCGACCGGTCTTTCGACCAGCTGCCGCCGCCGCCATTTCCAAGTAAAAAAAAACCAAGCAAACGTGATAGGCTACATAAAGATTTACGTAGCCTATCACGGCTAGATTTTTAAAAAACACCGTGATAGGCCACGTAAATGTTTACGTAGCCTATCACGGCTGACTTTGGGGGAAAAAAGCACGTATGCAAATGGCGGCGCCCATGGGCGCCACCATTTGCGTTCCTTATTTTGGTACGTGTAGTCTACGTAAACATTTACATAGACTACGGCGAAAATAAGGGCAACGCTATTTGCGTTGCCCTTATTTACGCCGTAGTCTACGTAAATCTTTACGTAGACTACACGTGCCAAAATAAGGAACGCAAATGGCGGCGCCCATGGGCGCCGCCATTTGCATACGTGCTTTTTTTTTTTTAAAGTCAGCCATGATAGGCAACGTAAACATTTACGTAGCCTATCACAGCTGACTGCAGGGACGCAAACGGCGGCGGCTACGGCCACCACCATTTGCATCCCGGCAGGAGACGACGTTTCGCGGCCGGAGAGATGGAGCGCCTCCCCCCCGGCCAGAATTTTGGCGGGGAGGGACTGGGCGCCTCCCCCCCGGACAGAATTTCAGAGGGAGGGATGGAGCACCTCCCCCCCCACCGCGAAGCAAGCTTCGGGATCAGGTAAGTTACTTTCGTCCATCCCTAGTCATATTTAGAGCACACTCCATGAAAAACAATGGGACAAGTCAGTCATGAGTAATTTAAGTCTTATTCATTTCAATGGATCTACCCTGAGCATGACTAAATCTGGATCTAACCACAACATACACACACACACACACACACACCTCAGAAGCAGAGTAACTCAGTGTGTCACAGAATTGGCAATCAATACTTGGATATGTCACTGGGGGAAGGGTGGGGCCAGTAATGGTGACCTATGATGCAGAATTCCTATTTCATTTCATTTTTAGGGATGAGGACTCAAGGGACATAAAAAGAGCATGGATCCAAACAGGAGTTTGGATCAGAGTTGGTCATTTTTCAGAGTGAGATAATGGCTTCAAACAGCAGATGCTGGGGGTGGGGGACAGTGGAGAGGTGTTGAAGGACAGAGCTGTGGATGCCACATCCAGTGCAAGGAGTGACCTCAGGCAGCAAATGCAACTCGGGCTGCAAAATGTCTTTGCCCAGCCCTGAATGAATACTTGGGCTCCTGAGGGGTTCTCTTTGAGTTGCTATCTGGTTTTGGTTAGCATCTTGAAGTTCTTGTTTTAGCTGCACATCTGTGAATTGGGAACATGATCTCCATATAAGTTGGTTACTCCATATAGGACTTGGGATCAAGGGAGCCTGTAATTGTGAGCAGGGAGAAAGTTCCCAGAGAAGGAGAAAGGAAAGGGGGTGGAAGCTAGAACTCCATGACAGTTTTCTGGAATGGGTGAAATTGGGGGGGGGGATGCTCTCAGGTGGAGTCTTCACATGCTGCACTCAAGACTCTGGGATTTTGGCTTCTTTGGGCACAAGTGCACACATTGAGAAAAATGGGATGGGAACAATAACTCTGCAACAGTTTTCTGGAATGGGGCAAAACTGGGGGTCTTATATAAATATAAAGATGCTGACATTCTACCTTCACCTGATCAACAGAACAGCATTATGTGCCTACTGTAATTCAGGCAGCAGTCTCCTCAGCCCCTAGCTCTCGCCTTAAGGAACCCTGAGCTGGAGAAAATATCTCCAGATATAAATTTGGGTACAGCTACCCATGAAAGAGGTATCATCCGATGCACCAAATGTTCAATTTTGTATTTAGGTATCCATGCCACGTGCAAAAAGTGAAGTGTATCAGAGCTTGGTTTCACATGTACATGTTTACTCAATGGCTGCAGCACCAAGTAGTGCAAACAACAACTAATTAGATCTCATCTAAGTGAAATAGTAGCTATCATAACTCCATCACTTTTTATGTATGGGGATACTAGACAAAAACTGTAACTTGCCAAAGACCACACACTGTCAATGGAAGAGCCAGGATGAAAACTTGAGCATTCTTTGATCCAGGAACAATCCACTAGAGACAGCCTGCCTGTCTACAGCACTTATCTGCATTTTGTGAAAGTTCCAGATTTTGTTTCATGCTATGACTGTGAAAAATTATATTCTGCAAATATTTGTGATATTGTTCCAGGAGGAAATTTTGTCTTGCCATATCTGCCAACATATACAGACTTTTTGATGGCAAAAATAGTAGAATTCCAATGCAATCTAGGAGGGGAAAGAAATCCTTCCCCAGCCATGAGCAAGAATTTAACAAAACAAGTGTTGTTGTCGTTGTTTAAAGTTTTGTAAACTGTCCTTTGCCATCACTCAGAACAGCAAGAAAAGTAGGAAGATATGGCTATGACCCATACTGCATTCATGCAAATGTCTCTACCTAGGAGAGAATAGTCATTTGTTGGCATGGACCTTTTTGTTTCTCTTCTCTTCTCTTCTCTTCTCTTCTCTTCTCTTCTCTTCTCTTCTCTTCTCTGGAGACCTCCTAGCACAACCAATCTGAAGGCTTTGTGCAGCTATTTCATCTTTTTTCTCCCTAACAGGTTTTATGCAGTAAGAAAAAGGACAGAAGAAGCAGTGGGAAAACACGGGAGGATTATGAGTGGAAGATGCCACCGTCTGGACCCCTGTAAAATTACATGAATTGGGCAGGGTGACTGCATAATAAAACCTCATCTGGAACAAGGCTAATTTTTTTTTTTATGCTTCCAAAATGCCCATATGAGTTCATGCAAGATTCCTTTACTCTATCCAGGGCTGCTATATAATGGCCAATCCATGAAACAGGTATCATACACAAAAGAGAGAAGGTGAAGCTAAAGGTGTCAAAGACAGGCCATTGTGCCGGCGCTGATGAACATGTTTTTCCTTCTTGCTAGCACTAGAACCCCTTGTCATATCTGATAACTCATTGGGGCTGTTTGCACAACATGATAGCCCAGCACAGTTATTGAGGCTGTGGCATGTGAAGGACATGTGCAGCCACCATTTTGAATATGTAGCCCCCACTCTGGGTTGTCACATCATGCAACCCCAGTGAGCATATGTTATGTGAGGGTTAAGTAGGGATGTTAGAGAATTCCACCATGGATCCCAGGGAGGTCGAATTCCAGTGAATTTGGCCCCCCGGAATCCGTGGCAGAATGGAGCAACCCGCCCCACCACCCCGCGAAAGCCCCACAAAACGGAAACTACTGGCTGCGGCTCTGGCGGTGGCAGCGGCTCTGGCGGTGGCAGCGGCTCTGGTGGCTCCAGCTTCTGCTGGGCTGTGGCCACAAATGGCTGCTGCTATGCCGGCCGCCATTTGTGTCCCTGGCAAGCCACGATAGGCTAGGTAAGTATCTACGTAGCCTATCACGGCTCAGGGCAGGGACGCAAATGGCATAGCCACCACCATTTGCGTCCATGTCTTTAGCCATGATAGGCTACATATATATTTACATAGCCTATCACGGCAAAAGACAGAGACGCAAATGGCGTAGCGGCCGCCATTTGCGCCCCTGTCTTTTGCCGTGATAGGCTACGTAAATATATACGTAGTCTATCACGGCAATAGGAAGGCCACTATGGCGGCCGCCATTTGTGTCCATGTCTTTAGCCGTGATAGGCTACGTATATATTTACATAGCCTATCACGGCTAAAGACACGGACGCAAATGGCGGCTACGGCGGCCGCCATTTGTGTCTCTGAGCAGCCCAGCACCTGGATGTCTGCCTGCGGGCAGCCCCAGCAGGCAGCCCCAGCCGGTGGCTCCATGGAGTCGCCGTGGAGCAGAGCCAGCCGGGGAGGATTCCGTGGGGAGGGATGGAGCACCTCCCCCCCCACCGCGGATTGCCTGGCGCAGAGCCAGGTAAACATTTCGTACATCCCTAGGGTTAAGCCATGGACTGTTGCTTGCCAAGTTCACACAACACAACAACCCTAAATAATCCGCAACGACCTGCAGTGTGTTGTCCAAATCAAGTTGGTGTCCCAATACAGAAGCTAATAAGAGCATGTAAGAATGGGAGAGAGATGTAGTAGCTCATGCTTTGCATTGAGAAGTTCTCTGGAACCTCCAGGTAATGCTGGGAAAGACTCCTGCTTGAAACCCTGGACAGCCATTGTCAGTCAGAATAGACAATACTAGCTAGACAATGTGCCAAGAGTCTGACTTGGTATATGGCAGCTTCCTATCTTCCTAAGGTTACAACAACATGCATCCTTATGCTTACATTTTCCGCTATCACTGATGCTGCTCGAAGCTGTGGAGTGAATCACAAAATGAGAGTCCTCATACAGATCTGTAAAATAACACTTGTTTTTATAATCTTCAGAATGGTCCATAGAAAATAGTCAGTTAGATTAACGTTTGGGCCAAACCAGGAACAAATGTTGTAATACCTGCTTGGTGAGAATGATTTGGGGTTACATGCAGAAATGACCATTGGTTTTACCAGGACAAAATGTGAAAGGGGAAACCTAAAAAGTGGCACCACACATGAATGCTGAGGTGAAGACTTCACCAGCTATTCCCAATAAGTTCTGGTATATTATTTTTTGCTCCCTTTCTGAAAAAGAACGGAAAGGCAACTGGTGAAGTCTTACCCCTCAAAATGTACTTCTGATGCTGTATAACTGTTTGGGATGGAGATATCCACGTACTTTGTAGCACTCCAGTTGTGATCAAACTTGGGTATTTAATGAGTAACAAGCTAATGATGACTTGGCAGCAGATGCAGTCTTACTTGTAGAGTCAGAGAAACAGCCTTCCAGAGCTCCCAGAAAACATCAGAGAATTACACACCCTCTCCGGTAGGATTTTTTTAACTCTTTGAAAGAGGACATCTTAGTGCTTTGATTGATGGAGACCTTTTTATTTTTATAATTCAAATTGAGATGAATTACAAAGACAGATAGAGATATACCACCTCACACAATAGGTTATTCCTTTTCCAAAACTGCCAGGCTTAAGGCGGTTTGAAGCCTAGCCTGCCATCCTAAATCCTGCCTGAAAGCATTTTTTTTATCCTTGTGAACAGAAATATAGATTTTGTCAAATGCCACATCCAGATGTTCAGAGAAAGGTCGTCCCTACCATTTGTCTCCGAGAGAGGCGACAGCATTTGCTGGCACATGGAAAACATTCAGAAGCATTCAGCAAGTCATTCTTTCTCCTGATCCAAAACTCAGCCATATACACATGCATACTTAGCTGACTCTTCAGAAAGGTTATAACTTTATAAGATTCAGAATCAAAAGCTGATGTGACCTACATAAAAGAAATGCTCTGATTTCCTAATTAAAGCAAGCTGTAGCTGCACGCTTGGCTAACAGCCGCCAAAGAAATTATACAATAAATCTTCTGACTGTCCTCCAGGAATGTGGAAAGGAGGTGGTGATGAGGAGCACAGCATTGAGGAAGAACAGAATGGGAATGAGCCATGCCATCCATGCTTGCTGCAGAGGGTCTAAGTTTTCTTCCAAACACACAAAATGTCTAAAATTATCATATGCTTTGCAAGGGAGAGGGCATGGAGCCCAAATGTTTTAACAGCTGGGGTTTCAAAACTTTTTTAAAAAAATGTTTGCCTAAGGATCTAATTTCTTTCTGAAAGGGTGGGCTCAGTGCATGCCAAGAAGCAAGCAGGGAATATTTATTCTGAACAACACAAGGATGTTTTCCCTCTCTCCTCAACTGATCAGTTCTTTTTCAGAAAGGGAGCAAAAAATAATATTCCAAGATAGTTCTTGCCAAACAGAACCAAGCTTTGGAAAATGTGCTAATCTGAAAAAAAAAGGGGGGGGATTACATCATCCCAAAATTAACGAAAAGATGTTACACTTCATATGTTATCAGTTGATTTTTAACCGTATCTCTGATAGGCTGAAGCCTTTGACTATAGAACCTGCTTGAGGATTGGGGAGGAGTGGCAGTGGAATTTCAGCCACCAGAAATTGGCACTGGCAAGCAGGTTTTACAGCACTGTAGATATCGAGTGGGTTAACACAATTGGTGCAGTTTGTCATGGGTTATTTAAGCAATTATGATGAGCCACGGTGCCAGCAGGCACCACCCTAAATATTCAAGCCACAGCCATGGCTTATTGTGTCATCCAAACCCCGGGATGGTGGGCTTTGGGAGCATTAAATAACCCTTGTAGAGCTGTCATATAGCCTGTTCTAGGGTTATGCATGTTCAGCCCTTACATAATGACATTCCCTGGGTTCAGATGACACGAGAAGCCATGGTTACGTCTTGAATATTCCAAATGGCTACCAGCATGCACCACAACCCACTATGGCTTAAATAAGTGGCTTAAATAAGCCATAGTGGACTGTTTGATCATGCAAACCAGCCCATAAAGTCCTCCTGTTGATAAGGAGTACCCCTGCAATACTACACTGATTAAGTTTATACCAGAGTGAATTGAAGAATGGTATAGGGACATGCAAGATTTTTTTTTTCATTTTCCCATTCATTTTCATTTTAAAAGTTCCACTTGTTTTGTTTTCCATTCATTCTGCATTGTATTCATTTCTTTTTTACTTTGTTTTTCCATTGTTGTCAATGGGAAACTGAGGCAGTCTTCTGCTGCCTGTAATTCTGTATTTTCCATTCAAATGACATAAATTTTCAGGCATTCTACTCCACCCCCTTCAAAGCACCAGACCTGCAAGTTTTGGACAGTTTGGACATAGGGTCTTAATTTTATAGGTCATTAAAATGACTCATAGTCATATCCAATAAGTTTCCCATTCCTTCCAGTGAGAGAACTAACCACTCTTCTTATGCTTGTAACTTTGGTGTTTCTCAACTAAATAGCATGAAATTCTCAGCCATTCCAACTCCCATCTCCAGGCATTATGCCTGCCAAATTTTAGACAGATTGGACAATGGGTCCCCATTTTATATACCCCATTTTATATCTCTCGATTACACTTGTATCTATCTTCCCCTTCCCTATAAGCTTTCAGTGACCTGTGCAAGCTGTTCCAGCCTGTTTCAATTTTTCATCCCAATAGAAATGAATACAAAAGTACATCAAATACTGTAAATGGAGAACGAGAAAAAGAAACAAACTTTATTTCAGAACCCATTGGTTTGCATTATAGTTTGGTTGGTACTCCATTATCATGGCCAGGAGGATAAGTAAGGGTGCCAGCATGGTCCATTCCTTTCATTCACCCATATTTCACACATACAGTACAGCAGCAACAATTATTGCATGGAAAATATGCTGCTCTAAGGCTAAGGTACCATCACTGGGTCTTGACTGAAGCAGGACTACTCCATTCGAGTTTTTAAAAAGAAGAAAGGGATTATGACGAGCATGATTGTTCTATTCAGGATGGCTTCCTGAGTGTGCTAGGTAGTCTGACTCATGTACCATCAGCATAAAGCCATGCAATGACTCATCCAGGACACTGCTGTGATACTCTGAGGCTGGAGGAAAAAAAGAAGAAGAGAAGAAGCAATGGTACAGTGGGGCATTGAAATAGTATACAATAGTCTTCCAATTAATTCATGGTCATCAGCTTGTCCAACTAAAGGATACTATATATTACAACATTTGGGGGACATTAGGAATTCTACCCCCTTCATGGATCGCTGCCTTGTTGTGGCGAAGGGGCTTGCGTAACTCAGTGAAGCCATAAGCTATGCCGTGCAGGGCCACCCAAGATGGACAGGTCATGGCAGAGAGTTCTGACAAAATGTGGTCCACTGGAGAAGGAAATGGCAACCCACTCCAGTATTCTTGCCAAGAAAACCCCATGGAACGTATCACAAGGCTAAAAGAGATGACGCCGGAAGATAAGCCCCTCAGGTCGGAAGGTGTCCAATATACTACTGGGGAAGAGCAGAGGGTATTTCCAAGTAGCGCCAGAAAGAGTGAAGCAGCTGGGCCAAAGCCGAAAGGACACTCAGCTGTGGATGTGTCTGGTGGTGAAAAGAAAATCCGATGCTGTAAAGAACAATGTTGTTTAGGAACCTGGAATGTCAGATCAATGAATCAAGGTAAGCTGGAGGTGGTCAAACATGAGATGGCAAGATTGAACATTGACATCTTGGGAATCAGCGAACTAAAATGGACAGGCATGGGCGAATTTAATTCAGGTGACCATCATATCTACTACTGTGGGCAAGAATCCCTTAGAAGAAATGGAGTAGCACTCACAGTCAACAAAAGGGTGGGAAAAGCAGTACTGGGGTACAATCTTAAAAACGATAGAATGATCTCAGTACGAATCCAAGGCAACCCATTCAACATCACAGTAATTCAAGCGAAAAGCAAGGGAGAAAGGGAAAGATATATCCAACTGAATGCAGAGTTCCAGAGAATAGCAAGGAGAGACAAGAAGGCCTTCTTAAATGAACAATGCAAAGAAATCGAGGAAAACAACAGAATGGGAAAGACTAGAGATCTCTTCAAGAAAATCTGAGATCTCAAGGGAACGTTTTGTGCAAAAACGGGCATGATAAAGGACAAAGAAGGCAGGGACCTAACAGAAGCAGATGAGATTAAGAAGAGGTGGCAAGAATACACAGAAGAACTATACAGAAAAGATCTTAATGTCCCTGATAGCCATGATAGTGCGATCACTGAACTTGAGCCCGACATCCTCGAGAGTGAAGTCAAGTGGGCCTTAGGAAGCATTAGTAACAACAAAGCTAGTGGAGATGACAGTATTCCAGCTGAGCTATTTAAAATCCTAAAAGATGATGCTGTTAAAGTGCTGCATTCAATATGCCAACAAATTTGGAACACTCAACAATGGCCGCAAGACTGGAAAAGGTCAGTTTACATTCCAATTCCAAAGAAGGGCAACGCCAAAGAGTGTTCAAACTACCGCACAATTGCGCTCATTTCACATGCCAGCAAGGTGATGCTCAAAATCCTACAAGCTAGGCTTCAGCAGTATACGAACCGAGAACTACCAGAAGTACAAGCTGGGTTTCGAAGAGGCAGAGGAACTAGAGATCAAATCGCCAACGTTCGCTGGATCATGGAGAAAGCAAGAGAATTCCAGAAAAACGTCTATTTCTGCTTCATTGACTACGCTAAAGCCTTTGATTGTGTGGATCACAACAAACTGTGGCAAATTCTTAAAGTGATGGGAGTACCAGACCACCTTACCTGTCTCCTGAGAAACCTGTACGAGGGTCAAGAAGCAACAGTAAGAACCAGACATGGAACAACCAAGTGGTTCAAAAGTGGGAAAGGAGTACAACAAGGCTGCATATTGTCACCCTGTTTATTTAACTTATATGCAGAGTACATCATGAGAAACGTTGGGTTGGATGAATCACAGGTCGGAATTAAGATTGCCGGGAGAATTATCAACAACCTCCGATATGCAGATGATACCACCCTAATGGCAGAAAGCGAAGAGGATCTAAAGAGCCTTTCGTTGAGGGTGAAAGTGGAGAGTGCAAAAGCTGGTTTGAAACTCAACATTAAAAAAACTAAGATCATGGCATCTGGCCCCATCACTTCCTGGCATATGGAAGGGGAAGAAATGGAAGCAGTGACAGATTTTACTTTCTTGGGCTCCAAGATCACCACAGATGGTGACTGTAGCCATGAAATTAAAAGACGCTTGCTCCCTGGGAGGAAAGCTATGGCAAACCTAGACAGCATATTAAGAAGCAGAGACATCACCTTGCCGACAAAGGTCCGTCTAATCAAAGCTATGGTTTTCCCAGTAGTAATGTATGGCTGTGAGAGCTGGACTATAAGGAAGGCTGAGCGCCGAAGAATTGATGCTTTTGAACTGTGGTGCTGGAGAAGACTCTTACGAGTCCCCTGGACTGCAAGGAGGTCAAATCAGTCAATCCTAAAGGAAACCAACCCTCACTGCTCATTGGAAGGACAGATGCTGAAGCTGAAGCTCAAATATTTTGGCCACCTAATGCGAAGAGAAAACTCCCTGGAAAAGACCCTGATGCTGGGAAAGACTGAAGGCAAAAGGAAAAGGGGACGACAGAGGATGAGATGGCTGGATAGCATCACCGATGCAATGAATATGAACTTGAGCACACTCCGGGAGAGAGCGCAGGACAGGAAGGCCTGGCGTGCTATGGTCCATGGGGTCACGAAGAGTCGGACACGACTGAACAACTGAACAACAACAAGGAATTCTATTGGTTTGATCCAAATTTCGGTGTGAGCAACTGGGTGAGCAGCAGTAGACACCCCCATCCCAACCCTTCCCCACCCTTCCTGAGCCCTCCAGCCCCCTGAAAATGTTACACAAAGGGTCAGAGGACTCTGCTGAACAGATAGCAGTGGTGCAGGGGAGGGATCCCTGAAAACTGGACAGAGGTACCTTCCATGAGTAGAGCCCTTTCACTTATGGATGGCAGATCCTGGATCCAAGCCCATGCTTTCAGCCTCAACATCCCACTTACTTCAAAAACAAGCCTTTGATGCAGGAGTATTGCACTACACAGTGTCACTTTGATTTGCTTGCAAACATTCTCTTTCAAGATCATTCTATTTCTACTAGAACACCTGCCATAGTGGTTCAGATTATATGATCATTTACTTCAACAATAATAGCTCAAAGAACCATTAGGAAGCTCACAAGCAGGACATTATGGATCTGTGGTAGAAAAGCTCAATTGAAACATCACGTGGGAAATTTATTGAACATTTTTAAAGTATCATAATACCACTGTATAAACACGCAATGTATCAATGGTTAGAAAAGCATGACTGATGGACCTCCTGTTGCCTGCTTCCAGGTTCTAATATTCAGTGATAAAATTCTCCTAAATTTGAGGTTCCCTTCTTAGCTACCATGTGTAAGATAGAATCTGGCAAATCCCTTTTTTTAAATGCAATCTGTGGTCATGCTCATCCCAACAATCCATGGCAATAAATTCCATAATTCAATGGTGTCTTCCATCATTAATTGCTTCTTTTTTTCTCCTGAAACCACAATCACTCATCCAGGCACTGAGTAGATCCAGACCTGCTTAGTTTCAGCAAGGTAGCTCCATCCTTTCTAACGTGGGGCTCCCTATCTGATATGTATGTTCTTCTAAACATCAATATACCATATCTTTATATAGTGGTATTACAATACTTTTAATTTTTTCAATAAATTTTCTAAGGGCACCATCCTATGCATGTTTAGACAGAAAAAAGTTCTACAACTCCCAGCATCCCCCTGCCAGCTTAGCTAAGCTGGCTGGGGAATGCTGGGAGTTGTAGAACCTTTTTCTGCCTAAACATGCATAGGATTGCACCCTAAGTGACATTTCCACTGAGCTTTCTGCCATGACCACTCAAAACTGATACAGTGACCCCAAAAAGTACTTTCAGAGTGGCCAAAGGCAATTTACACCTCATCATGTAGTGTGTTGCACTTACCTGAGAGAAAGTATGCATCTCTCTTTAGTAATGCATCTAATATCTCATATTCTCTTTGTATTCTAAGTTGGGTTGAATAAAGATATAGTCCTTCCCCATTCCATCTTGGTATTTTCCCAAGAATTCTCATCGCTTTCTAATATTCAAAATATGCTCTGCTTAAGCTGCTATCCCCTGTTCTTTCTCAAAAGGCCTCTCAGAAATGTAGCTCTTTTCCCAGTTCATGCAATATCACAAGACATGTCTGTAACAATTTAATCTAAAGTTAAATTTATTGGCTGGGTGATGAGCTTAAGTGTAATTTTGCCTTGTCACAATCAGACAGTGCAACTGCATATTAGTGTGCGGTCTTCGGTTTGAGGAGTATGTTCAGATCTTGAGTTTTGGAACAGTCAACACTACCTTATGTGGTGGGGAGAGAATGCAAACTAGTGTTTTGCAATTACAGTTCCAGACTTGTCCCTTTGCTGCTTGCAGTTATTGACACTAAACATGGACACTAAACATGGACACATAGCCGTTGAGCATTTACGCTTGAAAGGAGATGTCAAGTCCTATTATTTAATTCTTATTTAATTCTCAAGCTGAAAGGTCTCTCAAGACAAACTTGGTCTCTTTTGCTGTTAAGCAGTTCTTCAGATTGCCCATTATTCTTTAGTAACTAAAGTGCAAGTCAGTTCACATAATCATTTTGAATATTATGTTATTTGAATATATTGTTTTCTTCCTGTCAAAGCCTATTTGCATTTAGTGGCTAACAGAGAAAAACTCTGCATCAGTTGTCTTTCAGCCCATGGTCATGTACATTCACTCCCATTCTCAGGATCTGGGTTTTGGCACACCCACTGCAAATAGATTAGATAGATAGATAGATAGATAGATAGATAGATAGATAGATAGATAGGCAGGCAGGCAGGCAGGCAGGCAGGCAGGCAGGCAGGCAGGCAGGCTGGCTGGCTGACTATTTATTTTTGTCTGGTTGTGCAAAAAGGTCTATCAGTACTTGATCAGTACTTTAACCAAGCTTTCTTTCCTTGACATAGTTTGGGTAATGGTTCCCCAGGTCTATTAAAAAGCTTATCAGGAAATCAAACAGGACCATTTTCTGCTATGTTATTTAACCACACAGATGCTGATTTGATCGCCATCACTGATAAGGGAAGGACTCAAACCTGATGTATTCAAATACATCACAATGTACTACCCACTTACAATCCCACATGGAAAGCCATTCATGGGCAGTAGGCAGTGGGTCATCATACGGCCATAGTGATTCCCTCCACACCATCAACTATCACTATCAACTAACAGAGATTAATAAATACAAATACCCTTCTGGTCACAGGAAGTATTCACAGATGGTGCCACAAATGCTTTTCGTCTAGGATGTATCGCCTGTGTGTGCTGCTAATGCAAGAAAGAGAGAAGAAAAGAGTTGTTTTAAAATTAAATATGCATTCTAGTCAAAGCAACATTTTCTTCCTGTTTATGGTACAACAGCAGTGCTATTTGGTTGTGGTATCGGACGTCTTCAATGACCATCCAATATCAGCAGTTCTTTGGTTTTTATTACGAGTGGCAATCCTAAGGCAGGTGGACACTCCTTAGAAAGGCTCGTCACTCTTCTGAAACAAGGAAGAAACAATAATAATGTTGCTGTTTCCTTAATACTTGGTTACATAAATGAGGCCTTAATCATCCTTAGGTGGTGACAGGAGGGATGGTTTAAAAAAAAATCTTTTGAAATTAAAAGTCTCCAGCTCCTGATGTTCTGACAGAGGCCTGATTTTAGGCCCATCTTTTCAGCCAATTAGCAATCATTTTATCTATGGTTGTCAGTAAGTGAAGTGCTGTTGCCTAAGGCATAAGTAGTGCAATCCTGCTTTTGACAACAGAACTTCCTTTATCATTTATGGCAACCATCTTCCCCAACGTCCCAAAGTTAATCTGTTGCTACTGTGCAAAAATGTTTTTAGGGGAAAAAATGCAACAGTATGAACAGTGATGGCATTGGCTCTTACTGTCTGGTGCAGGGTTGGCTCAAGGTTTGGGGAGGCTGACAAGGAAGCTGTTGGTGGGCCTTCTTCGTTGGAACCCTCCCAGCCATGGACTTACCTGGTAGCAGCAACTGGGTCTGGGAAACCACCTGCCATGTTAAATTTCCCACACCATTGGGTGTTCCAGAGCATTGTGGTAAATTTAAAATGGCAGCTAGCTTCCCAGATCCAGAAGATACCTGCAGATAATCCTACAGCTGGCAGAATGGGTAGGTGGGGTGGCCAAACAAGAATCCGCACCAGCGAGTCCTCTGTGGTGCCAGGTGCTGCTTCCAAAGTGTGCCAGGTGCTAGCCCTCGTCTGCTCTCTCTCTCTCTCAGAGAGAGCGGGGGAGAGGGGGAGAGAGGGAGAGAGAGAGAGAAGCACACCATTCTCCCTGCATGCTATTCTGAAATGCTATGCTGGGAATATTAAATGTGTACATATCTCTACTTAATAGTCACTTGGAGAACTATGGCAGTGGCTTATTGTTTGCTTTTCAAATACATATAACATTTGCATGGTGACCTTGACAATCCTGTGAACTGAATATTTCAGCTTTGTTTCCATAAAGAAAAAAAAATGCCATCCAATTTCAGGTGAACACAACACCCACACACAGTTGTTATATCTGCTGTGGGCTTGTAAAAGAAGTGGTGAAGTGGCAGAAAACAAAAACAAAACAATGCTACTTATCCCTGGTTAACGGTGATGGAATCCCACCCTGAGGAAATCCTGTGCATGCAGTTCATTCGTCTGAGCAGTACTGAGGGACAAAGGGGAAAGTCCATTACTTGAAATGGTAAGAGGAAGAGTAATGACCTAAAACTAAAAACATTCAGGTTAGACGTGAGACAACATTTCTCCACAGTTACAGCAATTTGGCATTGGAAATAACTACCAAGGGAAGTAGTCAAGCCATTGTCAGTTAAATTATGCTATTCAGGATTAGATTGGCTATCGCTCCAGTGAGAACAATGAAGAAAAACACTGCGCATGATGCATAAGGCTTGAACAGGAGACCTGTAAGTGCTCTATTTATTTTTTATTCTTTCCACAATGCCACCATTATTTCAAATTACGCTATTATTAGAGATGCAAATTTAGAAACAGACCACACTGTTCTGGATTTGAGACTGTGAGTCAATGGATATCATCACTCATTTTATATAATCATACTATTCTACATATTGTTTAACTCTTTTGTGTACTTATGACCACTGAACTAAACAAATATATTCTGATTATGATGATTCATACTATTCACAAAACATTAGAAAAATTAATAACAATTATCCCATTTACCACAGGCTTAGGCATATTATTAAACCAGCTGCAAACCATTTTATACAGTTGGGGTGTTGCCAGCAAGCAAAGCTCTGTAGTTGCATTCTTCTGCCCAGCTGCAAAAAATAATAATTCTTACAGTTTTGTCTCCCAGCCCTTTCCCCCACTCCCCCCTTCCAGCCATGGCTCTCCTTGTCTGCATCAAAGTTTCTGCTTCATTTTCTAAAATAATAATAATAATAATAATCTAGAAATAAGGGTAAAGCAAACCTGTAGAGTTAAAAACAAATCAAATCAAAATCAATCTATATTTTTAAAAAGACACTGAAGACATTCGGAGCTGTGTTTTGGCATAATTATATTTTAAAGTTAGTGAAAAAATATAATGGAATATCACATAAAGACATTTTAAATACACAGTCATTTTCTGGCGTAGCTGCAGTGTTGGTGGTCTGCCAGCACCAGTGTTGTCAATACTTGGCAGCAGCGGGAATATATACATATGACCAGCACATACAGACTTTATTTGCACTAGTTAGTTATGACTACTGTAGTCCATGAGACAACACAGCCCTGATTAAAGGTTCTCACCACCTGTGATGAAGTGCGATCACACAGTCAAATTGCCATGGTAGCACAATGCCGTTATTAATGACACAAAATAGCGAGCAACCTTTCAAGTTCACCAAGACTCTTTGCATGCTGGATACAAACAATTACTCTTGGTCTTATGACATCATTATTAGCTTTTCTGTGAAAGTGTGTTCACAACCAGTGCCTATGACAATGGTAAACGTATCACTAGATGTCAGCTGGAGTTATATCTAATTTACTCTCTGCACCAGTCTACACATCCACTAATCTAATCTAGAGGGATGATGTTATAGGCCTCTGCATAGGGGTTGTCTGCACACTGCATCATGATCTGTTCTCTCCCAAGCTCCATGGTGACCACTTGGCAATAGTGACCAGTGTGCACCCTTCCCAACAGGTTGTGACTGCCCTAGTTCCAGCACAGTAAGATGCAGCAACTTTATGAGGACTGAGAGAAAGATACAGTTTGAAGACCTTTTGGTTTACCCAAATAGTCTTCCCTACCACGTAACGGGGAGAACAAAGTCCTTCTCTTCTTTTTTTTCCCCAGCAACTTAGCCAAATATCTTGGGCCCAGGTATAATGCCAGCCCACATAACGTGGCCATATCCCCAGTCGTCCTTGTCACCATTGATGATGCCAGGTGGCCCAGCCATGGCCAGTGGCAGGCAAAGAGGACTCCAGCCTAGGAATGGAAAAACATTAATTTTGGTACACATTTTAATGCGAACTTACCTAACTCCACACTTTCAAACCAACTGGCAAACCAAAACTCATTTCTTCCAAATTCACACTTCTTGTCTGTGGTGCTAGGATAGAGCTCCAAGGATCCAGTCAGGGTCAATTGCAAAACCAAGGTGAGTAGGCAGTCCAAAGCCAAACAAAGATAGATCCAGAGAAGAGCTGAGTTAGAAGGAAAACAGAAGTTGGAGAGCTGGTATTCAGACAGTGGCCTGCTTCACACAGTCGCAGGGTGGTTAATAAGCCACAGAACCCTATTACAGCCCATGTTACCCATGGCAACAAGACACCCTGGCCAGGTTCACATGACACAACAAGCCACACAACCCCCCTGGCCCCCAACTGGGACTCAACCAGCAAAATGGTCACACCAACCTCTGTACTAGCACAATGTCATGGTCAGGGAGGTTGGAAGATTCCATGGGGGGGGCGGTTTACACTTGATGTTTTTTTTTAGTTTGGCCCCATGGATTTAAGAAGGATGCAGACAAACTGGAGAGGGTTCAGAGGAGGGCAAGGAAGATGATCAGGGCACTGGAAACAAGCCCTATGAGGAGAGACTGAAAGAACTGGGCATGTTTAGCCTTGAGAAGAGAAGACTGAGGGGAGATACGATAGCGCTCTTCAAGTACTTGAAAGGCTGTCACAGAGAGGAAGGCCAGGATCTCTTCGTGATCATCCCAGAGTGCAGGACATGGAATCATGGGCTCAAGTTACAGGAAGCCAGATTCTGGATGAACATCAGGAAAAAATTCCTGACTGCTAGAGCAATACAACAATGGAACCAATTCCCTAGGGAGGTGATAGGCTCTCCCATGCTGGAGGCATTCAAGACAAGGATGGATCTGTCAGGGATGCTTTGTCTTGGATTCCTGCATTGAGGAGGGGGTTGGACTCAATGGTCTTATAGGCCCCTCCCAACCCTACTCTTCTATGATTCCATGATTTTGTTCCACTTTCCTCTTCTGGTGCTGACTCAATCTAGTGAGTCAAGGAAGTACACAGATTTTTGTTTTTTTTAATGGTGGCAATTTGCACATTCCCCCTCCCCACCACCACCGCTGCCACCAGGTTCTGCCATTTGTGCAAAATGCAATTTTTATTTTTTATTGGTGGCTCTTGAAATGTGTGCAAACATTGTTGTAATTTTTAAATTATTTTTGCCGCTCTTGCACAACTGTACAGCACCGCATGTCCACCTATGTAGCCCCACAGGCATGTTCCCTTCTTGTCAATATCCTTGCCAGTTTCACCCTCTCCGCATTATTTCATTTAGCCCACCATGGCTTATTTCCCCAGCCGCGATCATACAAAGCAAGCCATTGTTCCGGCACCTTGTGTCATGAACTGAAGGCTTTTAAGCCTGAGCCTTCAAAGTACCACCAAGAACATAACTGCAAAACATTTGTGCCACTTGCAAGCAAGCTCTTGCTTATGAGGAGTCCCTATTCTTCAGGCAGCCACTTCTGCATGTGGCAGCTGACAGGGCCTTGACCTTTTGATGCCTGGGGTAGGTGGCCACTGAGCATCTACCTCTGAGTCTGAAAGTGTGAGAGTGTGCTATGTCATGAGCATCAGCTGTCTCGCCTGAGCTGTTCAGGATCCCTCTGATCCCCCTGTTTGGATTGTGCAATGGCATTCTCCAATCAAAAAATGCATACAAATATATGTGTGTGTGTGTGTGTGTGTATATATATATGGAGGAAATGCACACACAAAAATATATTTGTTAAAATAATATTAACATGCATTATATTAGGAAAATTACTTGCATACAAGTGTACATTCAGCAAAATTGCATACAAAAATGTGTGTATTAGGAGAGCTGCATGCAAAAACATACACAAACTTTCATACAAAATTTACACACATGCATGCGTGCGCACACGCACACGCACACACACACAGGCTCAACATTCAGGGCAAACTGGACTTAAGATTGGAAAAAGGAGAAACTGAAACGGAATCTGATGTACTCCATCCAGCCACATGAAGGGCCAAACCCAGAAGAGTTGCTGGAGGGTTGGGTGGTAGTGGAGGAAGTTGAGTGACAGTGGAAGAAGTGGTGGTGGAGTCAACACTTGGACAGGGCATTAGTGCCCCTTGGACAGACAAGCAGAATGGGGGAGAACCAGGTCAGGAAGACAGGGCAGCCTCCCAGCCGGGTAGAATGGATGAGGAAGAGGCCCATCAGGTAGTGTGGTCCTGAGCAGTGTAAAGCTTTATAGGTCAAAACCAGCACCTTGAATTGGAGTCGGAAATGTACAGGCAGCCAGTACAAGCAGGCCAGAATTTGTGTTTTATGTTGGGACCTTCTGGTCCCTGTCGTCAATCTGGCCACAAACTTCAGCTTCTGCACTGTCTTCAAGGCAGCCCCATGCAGAGACACTGGAGAAATCCGCAACAGAACCAAATGAGTTTGGCTTTTCCTGCATCTGACACACAGATTCTGCAGTAGACTATCTTTCCCCCCATCGGGCAGATTCTGCAGATTTGCAGACCGGTCTTTCTAAGTTTCTCAAATTTTGTGCAAATTTTGTCATAGAAAAATACACAAAATAAATTTTTTAAAAATACACTCAAAAATGTACATTTCCCCCATAGGGTAAAGCAAGAAAATGCGCATTTGGGGGGAAATTGTGCATTTTCACACACACACAATATTGTGCATATGCGCATTTGTGCAAATTCAGATGGGAAATCCAATTCCGATGATGATGGACAATGGAATGAAAGGCGCAATCCATGGAACACAGACAAAATAGATTTTACACAGTCTGTACATCCCTAGCCCCATGTAAAGCAAATTGCCATAATCTAACCTAGAGGTCACCAGAGCATACACTATGGAAACCAGATTATCCCTGTCCAGATAGGGGTGTAGCTTGGCCACCAAAGCTGGTAGAAGGCACTCTGTGCCACTGAGGCCACCTGATCCTCAAGTGGTGAAGATGGCTCCAGGAGAATCCACAAGCTACAAACCTCCTCCTTCAGAGGAAGTACAACCCCATCCAGAACAGGTTGAGCCCATCCATCAGGTCAGAAGAACCATCCACTAACAGCATCTCACTTTTGTCTTGACTGAGCTTCAGTTTATTAGCCCTCATCCAGTTCATTGTTGCAGCCAGTCACCAGTCTAGCACATCCACAGATTATAATTACAGTTTGCAGACTATTCACTGAGAGGTGTAAGTTCAAGGTGAAATTCAGCCTGGAATAATTACAAACTTTATGAACTTTTCTAGTAAACTGGCTGTACCCAAACTCAGAGTGAACCTGGCTTGATTTATGATTTATGTTCAGACAAGGTGCAATAACTGCTTGAGACAGGTGTTAAAAGGAACTGAATCTGAACTTTATGGAGGAGCTTGCAGATACAGAACAGGCTACATCCTGCTCTTTGCAGACTGATGTATCTCCCAGAGGATCTTTCTAGAGCTGAAAGTAATAAGTCTCCAGGCCCTTTCTCCCAGGCTTCAGTTCATATCCACCAGCACCACCATTCCCTCAGTGGATTCACTTACATAATCTCTACCTTAAGGCTATTTGGGTTATATATGACACCATGAAAAGCAGGGCATTGTGCCTCATTTCTATCTCTTACAATGCTACATCCAACAAGCAGGCACCACTTGTTATCCCAAAATTGGTAATCCTTTTCTTTCTCCAGCATGATGTCTCCCAGTGTGACATTATAAAGAAGCCTTCCCCAATCTAGTGCCCTCCAAATATTTCAGATTACAGCTCCCATCAGCCCTAGATAGCATGGCCAATGGTCAGGGATGATGGGCATTATAGTCCAAAGCATCTGGAGGTCACCAGGTTGGAGAAGGCTGATGTAACAGAAAAGGAATTAGATGTTCATCTGACAGCACAAAGGGCACTTCTGAATAATAAGGCCAGTTCACATTATAACATTTCCACTGTTTTTCAAATCTACACTCGTTTTTTTTTTACTGCACATACTGTACCAGCCTGGTGTATAGTTCAAAATACAGCCATAGAGTTGGAAAGGACCTTGGAATTCATCTACTCCAACCACCTGCTCAATGCAGGATATGTAGTGCAGGGGGCAACTCCAGCACTCTCCCCATCTAGCTTTGCATAAATGCCTCCAGCAAAGAACCCACCATTTTTGAGGCAATTTAGTCCACTGTCAAATAACTCTTGTCATTAGGAAGTTTCTTCTAATGTTTAGCTGAAATCTGCTACCCTGCAATTTCTACACTTTGGTTCCAGTCCTGTCCTCTGGAGCAACAGGGAACAAGTCTGCTCCTTCTTCATCATGACAGCCCTTCAGATACTTGAAGACCACTATTGAGACTTTCCTTAATCTTCTCTTCTTCAGGCTAGATATGTTCAGATGAGAGACACCAATTTTGAAGACTTCCCAAATGAGAGTTGACCAAATAAACAAGAGTTGGTTTGCTGTCTGGACTATACTGTCGAATGTACCTGCATGTCAACTCACTCAGCTCATGCAAATTCAGCTCATGAAGTGCATCAGGGTAACACAGAGGGAGGGGAAAGAAAGTTCTCCTTTCTCCTTGCCCTCATCTTAGTGTTGAGTGCTCCATCTGTTTTTTTAAAGGAGGCTAAAAAGGGGAAGGTTTGGAGGACAGCCTCTTTATTTCCTGAAACTCCCCAGATTGGCATGAGAAATGAGCTGATATCTCTTTGATTTGGGGGGAGAAATTTCCACATCAGTTCTGGGTGAGCTCACCAACCTCTAGCTTCAAACTATCTGAACATTATAGGGTTCATTTTATCGATGCTTTAAACAAGGTTGTGGTTTTTTTCTTGACATGATTTGGGTAATGGTTCCCCAGGTCTATTAAAAAGCTTGTTAGGAAATCAGATAGGACCATTCTCTGCCATATTATTCATCTATGCAGAAGTTGGTTTGTTAACCATTGTTGGCGAGGGAGGGACTCAAACCCAATGTGCCTAAATATATCACAATGTAGTACCCACTTAAAATCCCACATGGAAAATCATTCATGTGAAGTGGGCAGGGGTCATCAGAGAGATGTGGTGATTTACTCCATACCACAGCAAAGCATAAAAAGGAGATTTGAAGGAAGGCGACCGCATGATCTTCATGGCAAACTGCTATCCATTAATGATTTGGCACATTGAACAGCATCCATCCAGTGGCACTGCTACCATGTTGTGGCTTCTGCACTTTCTAAAACTATTCAGCAGTGGAGACTCTTTTGACCCACCCTCCCCACTAGGTTCCATGGGGCTCTGTCATTAATATGACCCACTCATTAATTGGGTATAAATTATTGGCCAAAGGCTGGATTTAGAAAGAAATGTCTGATCGAAGCACGGTTGAATCCAGTTGTATCAAAAATCAATTCTCTAAGCTTCTACACTAGGCTTTGATAATTTGATTATTAGTGGCAAGGAAAATAATCCAACATGTAGTATGTCCCTTTGGAATGTACAAATTCACTGTTTACTTTATTTATTTATTTATTTATTTATTTTATTATTGCATTTATACTTTATGAAGAGCATTCCATTATAAGCCTTCTATACTTGAGACACAGCAGTCGTAAAGCAACCAGAGATCTACATTCCTGGAAACAATGCCTGTGCATAGTATAATTATTTTGTTCTTCATTAAATCTCCTTGCCAAGGGTCCTTGCTGGATTAAGTATTCAACACCAAGAGATTAATGATGTATATCCCTATGGCTACCATCGAACACATCACCACATAGTCATTGGGATTATCTTTCGAAGGAAGCAGATCAAAGGTTTGTGTTTTGGGTATCCGATAATGAAGGCCTAAACCAAACTCTCATCACTTTTACATCTATCCCCCAGCTAGTAGGACAAAACTAAATAAGAACAAACATAGAGGTAATGCCAGTGGAAAAATCCTTCATTCCTATACAAGTGCTGTAATAAAAGGAACACAGTAGACCAATTTAAGGAGACTTGGTGAGATGGCAGGTTACAAGAAACTTTTAAGCATGCATAAAGAAGAGCAATCAATAGACTGCAGACCACTTTGAAAGAAAGAGTGAATAAATAGTCACAGGCAAATCATATAACTTGTGCATGGCTTTGTATTAGAATGTGTGAGAGATTTACAGATAACACGACTTACAGTACATTTACCAATTATTCTTTGCCATTTAAAAGACATCACTGTACATAGCAGAGAATAAAAGTTTGATTGCAATGTTTAAGAGAGTACAGATTCTTGAAAGACTGGCATAAAAAGACCACACATCTGCACTTTGCTAGGCTAACTTCACTTTTGACAAGCCTAATACTGAGTCAGATCAGTGACCAATCCATCTAGCATAGTACTACCTTTGTTGTTATTATTGTTCAGTCGTTAAGTTGTGTCCGACTCTTTGTGACCCCATGGACCATAGCATGCCAGGCCTGCCTGTCCTCTGCCCTCTCCCGGAGTGTGCTCAAAATAGTACTATCTACCCTGGTTGATAATACTTTTCCAGAATTTCAGAGAAAATATTTTCCAGAGTTATAACTACAACACATGTACTTTGACCACTGAGCTCTGGCCCTTCTCAAATCACCACTGACAAATCACAAACCGCTTTTAACAAAGATCTAGGGTCCACCCCTTTTCGCAGCTCCCATTTGCAGTAACATCGGAGCTGCGAAAAGAGGGTGGACCCTAGATCTGTGTGAAAAGGACTTGCTCGAGACTTGGGGAAGAGCGCAATGGAAGTGGGGAACCCCCAAGTGACAGTTCAACACTTCAAACCCTGGGGATCAGATTGCTAAGGGGACAATCTGCTCCCCTTCTCCTGTCATGGGTAATTTGCACATGCTTGACACTAACAGCTGTCAAATCATTTTCTGAATGGAAGGGGGGGGATTGACAAGTCATTTGACAAGAACAGGATATGTCTCTACTGAGCTAAATGAAGTAATACGGAGAAGATGAAACTGACAAGGATACTGACGAAATGGGAACGTAGCAGACACAGGCAAACTTGCGACGCTGCGCAGTTGCACAAGAGCGGTAAAGTAACTTTTTTAAAAAAATAACAATGTTTGTATATGTTTCAAGATCCACTCAACCCCAAAATTGCGCAAACTGCAATTTGCACAAATGATGGAACCCAGGGTGGGGGTGCAAATTGCCACCATTTTAAAAAACCAGAAAACCAAACCAGAAAAAATCCAACCATCTTCAGCCCCCGAAATGGAATCCTCCAACATCCCTAAGTGACACTGTGCTGGTACAGAGGTTGGTGTGACCACTTCTATGTATTTATTTGCTGATGCAGCAAGTCTTAAAATGGAGCTTTAAACGGCCTCTTTAGCTTAAACATTTTGCAAACATTCAGCACAAATCTTAATGTTATGCAATAACTAACTGGAAGAAAACATTGTTACACATTAAGAAATGCATTTATTGTTCTGCCATTTCATACTAAGCTTTATCAGCAACATTTCTGAATTCCAAAAATGCAGTTTTATTTCTGAAACGTGGTTGCATTGTCTGCAGGAATATATATATATATATATATATATATATATATATATATATATATATATATTCCCCTGAGCTGTATTGAAAATTTAAACATTTTATCTTGGCAAAATGTGACCTGTACAAATACAATTATCTGTAGCACTCTATAAAATGCTTGTACAAATATATATGAAATTTGGATGATTTGCTGCCATGAAAAAATATACAGTTCTGTTCTGTAACCTAGGCCTGGTAAAATTTTAATCTGAATTTAATTAAATGACAGTAGGGTATTGTCAGTGCATAGTTGTTGATGTACAAAAACAATACTTTTTTCTTAATTTTATCCTTTTAACTGTTTCGTATGTGTCTTAATATAGGGTTTTTTTAATACTACATGTTGTGTGCAAAAATGTATTTAATAGTTTTATTTCTCTTTCATGTCAAATAATTATATTTTATCTCCTGCCGTGCAGACAATTTAATTTTAAAATGCTTTATCTTTAGCTCTATCTTTTTATATAGAAAACCAATTCTCAGCATTATTATTGATTTGAACGCATTTTCTCCTGTACCAGCCAGGCTTTTCTCCTGTGATATTTGGGTGGTGGGGGTGGGGGGAAGAGGGGGAAGACTACAGAATGAGCTTAGATTTGGATGAATAACTTTTTCTATCAACATTTTGGCCTAGTGCTATTTAAAAGTTTATGCACATTGTCCAATTGCTTCAAGTGGGATTTGCATGCATAGGTATTTGTAGGGATCAGTGCCTTCATTTGCTTTAGCCTTCAGCAAATGGTAAAAAGCGTTGTTTGACTGTTAGTCAGATACCAACAGAATGAAAGAGACTAGTAGAAAGAGAAAGAGCAGGTTCAGACAACACGACAACCCAGAATATGAGTCGAGAATGGGTTGTGTATGGATAGTCATTGAATCATGAGTTGTTGCATCATGGGTTGTTGTGTTGTGTGAACCCAGCCATGCTAACAAATCATGGTTTGTTAACCATGAACAACCGAGAGTTGACAACCCAATAACAAACAATTGGTTCTCTTCATGGGTTGTTTGTGGTTAACAAACCATAGTTCCTTAGCATGGCTGGGTTCACATGACACAACAACCCAAGTTTCAATGACAATCCATACTCAACCCATACTCTGGGTTGTCATGTTGTGTGAATGACCTTATAAAGTGGGAGTTGTGGGAACCTTCAAAGCTTCCCCTTCTCAGGGTGGGGGGCACAGAAGCTGCCCAGAGTGGGAACATAGGAAGCTGCCTTATACTGAATGAAAGCAGTCCTTCTAACTGGGTCCTTCTAACCCAGTATTGTCAACACTGACTAGCATTAGCAATCTAGGGTTTCAGGCAGAAGTTTTTCCAACCCTACCTGGAGATGCCAGGGATTAAATCTGGGACCATCTGCCTGCAAGTGTGTGTTCTACCACTGAACTACAGCCCTTTCCTCTTAAGCAGGGGAAGCTTTGAAGGTGTGATTCAGTCTGGCTGTTAGCTGGTTTGGTCTGCACCTTCAAAGGTGTCTGTGAAGTATCTCAGAATACAGCCCTGGTCCCTACAGAGCACTGGATCCAGACTTTTCCTAGGACTCCCCAAAACAGCAGCTGCCACCACCTAATGATTTCTAGAGTGCAGAAGGACTCTCCACTTTAAATCCTTCACATGTGGGGTGAGCTATGCCAGCCTTCAAATCCACCCTGACCAGAACATAAAAGAATAAACATATATTTATTTATTTAACAGGTCAACATTCAGAACAGTCATCTGATGAATAGTAATGAATAATGGTATTGGTTAAACTGCACCAACAGAAATCGTAATTTGTTCATAAAGTTACAAATTCCTCTGTCCGACCTCAGACAACAGTTCTTATGCTATATGTCATGACATGAGGCATCGCTATGTTACATTCCCCTCTCTGATTGGCTGTTTTCATATACCCTGCTGTTGGTATGGAGCTGCTGAAGCTGGTGTGATTTCAGCATTTTATTTACAGTAATTAAAATGGCTTAAAATTGATGTTATTGTTGTAACTTCTTTTGTTAACCATCTTGAGCTGATAGATGAAAGATAAGTGTACATGTTTTAAATAAATACATAAATAATTTTTGGCAGATGGGCTTCACACTCAAAGAGCAAGGAGTTAATATCATATCTTAACCTAAGAAGTCCCTGCCCTCTTTGGACATTACTATCATCTGTTACTGGTCATAAGGAGGGCAAGTGGACTAATCTCCTGTGCCCACTATGGACTTGGCAAGACAATAACATCAAGAAGAGGGCTGTGGAGTAAATCTTTATATCACTGTTCCCCTAGCAGCCAACAGCTCTAACAGACTCCTCCACTGATGGTCAAACTAAACATTAAAGATGTAGCTAGCAACTATGTCTTTTTCTTTTTTGTTTCATTGCTCAAAAGTAAGCACAAGGGACCCTATATGGATCAGTACCCTAGCAAAGGAGTACAAGGTTTTTACCCTGTGCCCCTCCCCAACACACACAGAATGGTCCTGATGCAGCTGGGGTGAGGGCTGGACCTCCAATCAGTTTGCCAAAAAAGGATGCATTGAAATGAATTGATCCATTTTTGGCCATGCAAATTGCAGGCATGGGAGGCCTGATCGGGATCAGAGCTGGAGCAGGGACAAAGGGTTAAAAGCCTCTCCTCCCACCCCACCTCCATGCTAGTAACTTGATCCAGATCAGGTCTCCTGAACTTACTTATGAGTAAGGGGGAAAAGACGTAGCTGCTAGCTAGGCCTTTAAGTAACATGTAGTTTGATCCTGACAGTTCCAAGAATCAGGAGAAGTTGAACCATCTGCCCAGAGAAGCCTACCAGACTCAATGAACATCCATCTCAGGGAAGGGAGCAAAAGATGTACTGACTTTTATAGTAAGTTTTGGGTTTTTTAATGGTTGCCCAATGTCACTGTGTAAAACCACTATGATCTGTTTTTATGTTGAAGACAAAATACTCTAAATAAATAAAATAAGGGTACATTTTACATCACAGATTTAAATGTGTTTAACAGTCATTCCTTCATCTTGGAGAACTTGTGTGTTGTTGTTCTGAGGGAGCTAGACAGGGCCAACCTTAACATTAGGATGAACATTCCTCAGAGGGCAGAATTGGGGATACCATAAAAAAAAGAAAAATGACAATTATTTAGTTTATTATTACATTTTTACCACCATGGAATATTCCCTATTGGAACTCCTAGCACCTTAATCAAACAACAGTTCCCAACATTCTTTGGAGGAAGCCAAGACTCTTTTCCCCCTAAATGTACCATGTAAAATGTTCCTGTGATACAGCATCATAGTTGCTGTGGCTATGTGTTGTTGGGTGTTGGAAAGTCAATCGAGATGACAGCCATCTAGAGTTAGAAAACAACAACTCTAGTTATTCTCATTTCGTTAGAACAACACAAGCAAGCATAATGAGCAAGCCCACTATCAAACAGAGTCAAAGGATTAATTTTAAAATGCACTTGTTTTTCCCAATTGGAAGAATATTCTGGAAAAGTTCAGGACATATTTGGAGAAACAAGCTTGTTTCACACAGGCCATTGCCCATGCTGTATAAGTGCTAAATTATGTCACATTTCCAGATTTAAAAAATAAGGAGTTTGTCATGGATGTTGATCACAATGGCAAAGGAAGCTGATACCAGAATTAAAATTACTCATCATTGTGAGCAGATTTACCTCAGAATTTGTTTTTAAGTGCTAATCCCATCTGAGTAACTCAAGCAGAAGAATATGAATGAGAATAATAAAGGGAGGCAAGTAAATTATGGTATTCATTATTAAGCAAGAAAGACAGAAAAATTAAACATTAGGTATAAAACATAAAGTCACACAAAAAGGGGAGGGAGGGAGGGAGGGAGGGAGCAGGAGAGGGAGATCGATCTTCCATTAACTTGCAATCTATATCTTGAGGCTTAAGATAACTTCATACTTAACTGAAGGTGGAAGTGGGATATAAATTTAGTACCATAAAAGTGATCACTAAATTTGTGGTTTCTTTTTCTGGTTGCAGAATTTTGGATTCCTATCATAGAATTTTGGCCTACTGCCTCCCACAGTGGGCTGGTGCACATGATCACCAGCGTCCACTGTGGCTTAAATAAGTTTCAATAGGGCTACAGTAGGGTTCTGGGGTACCTTTTTAACCACAGCGACAAGCCACTCTGCCCGGGTTCACACTTCACAAACCACCACATCAGCCGTCTGCAGTTTGAGCATTTACAAGGTCAGCACACACCTCACCCCACCATGGTTTATTTAAGCCATGTTGGGCACCAGGAATCACGCAAACTGGATCAATGTGTGATGAGTTAAGAAATATATACCTTAATACTGTGGTCTCCAACATGAGAACCATGGGCACCAATGTGCCCATGGGCACCTTCCTTGGTGCCCACTGGGTTCCCTGTCCCTCCTAATTTTTATTTTATTTCATATATATACAAACAGACAGACAGACAGATAAATAGATATAATATCTATCTATCTCGAGGAGGCTGACGTGCTGCAAAGTTAAGTGCTGCCCTCCAGCACCATATTTATTTCAAAAATGTGGTTTTGTGAGCTCAGAACCCACCTCTGCTTTGTACTTAGGTTCTTGGGCAAGTTATTTTTCTTTTAGTCTCATTAGTTTGCCTTTGGGGAAATGAGTGTTTTTGTGGCCAGTCATGCCCACCATGGTAGCCATTTTATGAATGAGCAAGCTTTCTCCCAGGGCAGCCATTTTGTGAGTGCCCATGACACTCTCTCAAAATTTCATATGTGCCCACCAACCCAAGAAGGTGAAGAATTTGACTTTTTATGAGATAAAATTTTAACCTCATAAATTTAAATTTAATGTTTTGCTTCAGTGACTGAAGGGGTTAACAGTAGAAGGGGGAAATTGATGCTTTTTGCTAGAGGCTTGTGCTTGAGGAGAGATACATTGAAAATATGGTGTGCTGGAGGAGGGGCAATTACTGTTACCATTGAGAGGACAATATGAAACCAGGGCTGGATCTACACTACTGCTTTATAGCGGTATTGAGCACTGATAACTGTTGGGGCACAGTGCACATTCAATATACCGCTTTGTATTGCTATTTCCTGCTTTTATTCTACATTATCCAAAATACTGCAACAAATGTCATTGTGTGTCCTATGAGGTATAAATATGCAAGATAGATATAGCGCTACCATAATGGGATCATAATGATATGACACAAGGTGTAGATCTGGCCCAAGTTTCTGTCTTATGTGGGAAAGTTGGATTGAAATTGGTACCATCTTATTGGAGAATAGCTGAACATTCTAAAGATGCCTATTGGTCCTGAGTTTTAACAGAGATGGTTGGATGGAATGTTGGCCATACCAGGGCTGATTGGCTGGACGGCTTTTGACTGGATGGAATATAAGGAGCTTTTGAGAGGCATCGGGGGGGGGGGTGGCTGTCTGGGGAAAGTCTCTCAGGAAGAGTCATCAGGAGGCGTCTTCATGAAAGGCTGGGGAGCCTGAGGAAGACATCAACCAAGAAGAAGAGCAGCTACAAGACTGGGAAGCCAAGCAGAAAGCTGAGAGGATGTGAGGCAGAAGCTGAAGGAGGAAAGGAAGACTCCTGGAGCAGCCTTTCACATGAAAGAGTGGAAGCCTGAGTGTCAGCTGGTAGTGGTCTGAACAGAGTAGCTGCTGGACCAAACTGAAGACTTCAGTAGAAGCATGCTGAACAGCCTTAAAGTCTCCTGTCTGTAGCCAGATCCTACCAGAGAGAAGTCTGCTTTTCAGGTCTTCATTGCTGGGCCTGTGAGTTAACTGAGGGTGGAGGCTGACAGGGCAATTGGCTTAAATTTGGTTAGGGTTAGGAACTGTGGCTTATAACACCTCACTGATGGTAACAGTAACAATGTAGAAGCCCTACTTTTAAAGTAACAACATAGAAACCTTGTGCTTAAAGTAATAGCAATAATAATTAATAAGCTTTCTTGTTTTATTTCTTTTTAATGCAATACCATATACCTTTGTTTACTTTCCTTGGGCCTCTGATCTGTTTGTATCATGCCTTATGACCAGCTACCATAGGAAAAAGGCTTATGTTAAATGAAGGAATGTAGTTTAATGATGACAGTGGAAGTGAAAGAGGGGTTGCCCAGTGGTGAGGGGTGATCCTCCATAAGAAGTGGTAATAGCAGTAGGAATGCCCCAGTGAGAAGGGGGTTTCTCCACACATATCCATTACACAGAGTGTAGTGCCCTGAAATTCATGTATAGTCCTATGCATCTCTATCCAGAAGTAAGTCCCTCTGAGTTTAATTGTAATGGTACTCTTGTGCCTGTGGGGTTCCTGGGGGCATTTGGTTGGCTGATGTGGGAAACAGAATGCTGGACTAGACAGGCCTTTGGTTTAATCCAGCATGGCTCTTCTTACAGCCTCAGGACTTGTCCATACACATTCTCCTGCAGTACGAGGACAGCAAGGGTCAATCACTATTTCTCATTTCCCTCAGCCATGTATTCTGAATATGCTCCACCTACAGAATTTAGAGCCAAGGGGACAAGAATTCATGCCACTTTTGCAGTATACAGTTTTGAAAATGTTTTCTATAGGAAGTATATATGGAAAAGGTTGCTCTCCCCCTTCTTGTACTTCATACTTTCTAGGTAACTTTTCAGTGCATAAAGTGCTTCGCAGATAGCCTTGCCATTTTTATTCCTCAAAGAGGTTTTGCTGCATCATGGGGCAACAATTAATCAAGGGCTGCATTTCTCAGCTTGAAAATGGAACAATGGGGAAAGCTGCACCTGTTATATGTTTGCTTATCATATAGCTGATCATCCCATCCCCTGCTGCTGACCCATTACCATTTTTATCCCTAGAGCCCTGGGCAGTTGACATGCTGTGGGGATAATCAATAAGTGGAAAAGGAGACATGGGATTGTCTCCCATGTCTTGACTGGCCTTGCCCACCAAATTTGATGTACATGTGCATACGTGTGCATGTGTTCAAACCTTTGGGACAGGGGACACAATCCTGCCACTGCCCCCCCCTCCACACACACACACTTACACATTTATTGTTAAGATATGAGGTCATGTCTTAGGCCCCAACTACACTTAATGCTAAGTGTGCTGTTAGAAATAACATCAGGCCTTTAAAAAATAATAATTACAGGCATGGCGGAATGATTATCATTAGGACTGCAGCACATGAGGAGGCTAGATTTAACCCTTCGCTTACCAGCTGTGATCGAGATAAAAATCCCCCACATGGGCCTCTATTAGCAATTTTTAATAAGTTCCTATTAGCTTGACTCCCTACCACCCTCCCTCATGCTTGGCATTGTCTTGTGGAGAGCTTGCATGTGGGAGGTTCAAAATGGTAACAATTTGGGGCTTACACAAAACTGGAACTTTACCCACCCTCCAAAGCTCTGAACTAGATTCAAAGCTTTGGGAACAGCCCGCTTTGCTTTGAACTCCTTCAGAAAAAAGTTGCTTCACTTTTGATGGTTTTGAATATCTACTACTAGTGGGCTGCTTCAATTTACTATTTGGGCTTCAATTAAAGTAGGAGCATACCTCTACCAATTAATATGAGCCATTAATGCCATTACAGGTTTGAGTTGACATGTTACACTATAGTACAATATCCACTTACTCTCTTACTCTCGCTCTGGTTTTAGTTAACTTACACAAGACCATTGCTTCTAGAAAGAAAGAAACATCAAATTCCATTATGCAAGAAATTATTCCATTCTTCTTGAAATGTAAAATATTTTACACCTTAGCTTTACTTAATAAAAACAAAACAAAATATATATGACTGCAAATGCTAATTCAGTAAACCTGCACAAGGAATATTTCTGTGAACTAGGTTTCAAGGGTTTTTTTGTTGTTGTTTACTTAGTAAAAAGTGTATATTTTAAATATTTCTGTTTAAGTGCTAAGACACTGAAGTCTACCCAAAATAAATTGCTAACACATATTACACACAATTCCACTCTTTGTTTCAAATTACAAAAACAAAAAAAAGCATATGTTTCTTACTAGGGTATAAGGTCCATTAAACACCACAAAATTATCATTACAGTATAGCTGGGAAGCAACAATATAAAGACAGTGGCTGAACTATTCATCATCCTTAGAAATGATAATACTGCATTGAAGAAAATCATACATCTTTCTCATTATTCTAATGTCTAGTTGACTATATTTTTCTTACAATGAGATTAAAAAATCTAATTAATTAGCAGAACTTGCTTCTTTAACCCTTGAAAGGCACATTGATTATGCTAGTGCTATGAAGAATTGTGAACACTATTGTTGCGCAAGTGATTTACTTAGAGATTGAAGAGAAATTCATTTGGTTCATATTTTAATATGAACCAACCTAATTCACACTTTCCAAACCAATATGTAAACTGGAACACAATGATCCTTCAGTATTCACACTTCCCCAGATTTTACCGTTCAGTTCTCCAATCAAAAATTGCGTACAAAAATGTGTAGATTAGGGAAAATTGCATGCAAAATTGTGTAGATCAGGGAGGGTGGCATACAAAAAGGCATATATTAGAGGAAAGTGCTTGCAAAAATATGCATATTAGGGAAAATGTGTAAAAATGCATAGTAATTTTCATACGTATGAAAAATGCATTTGAATGTTTGATGAGCGGACTCTTTAAAAAAATCACAAACTGCTGCAAAAACGGGATGGAACAAACTTGTGCTTAAAATATATGAGCATTACAGAAACCAAAACAGAGAGATGTGTCCACCCCTAGGTTTACTTGTTTGGCACCTCAGAAAAAGTACTTGAAGCATGCCTCCCTTCATGCCTTGAAAAGTTCAATGGCATGGAATAGTAGAGATGGCGAGGGAGCATCAGGTCAGAGTTGGCTGCAGGTTTGAGGGGGCCCTTGGCAAAGTACTCCCTGGTGAGCCTCCATCTTTGATGGTGGACTCTTTGGGGCTTACCTGGAAGCAGCAGCGGTAGGCAGCAGCACAGCAATTAGTGCCAGGGGGCTTGGAGACACCGTTTCCATTTGTTTCACTGCCCTCAAAGCAATACTACATCAGGGGCACTGTGGGAAATTTCAGTGGCATCTCCACACCACCTGGTGTGTGAGGCCCAAGGCAGGTGGTCAGTGAAGCCATGAGCCTTGCCAGGATGCTGGTGCCCTGGCAGCTGTCCAAGGCTGGCTGCCCAAACCAGAGGATTTTTATATAGTTCAGAGAAAGGCTGTGACATCACAATTCTGACAAACCAGATAAAGCTCACAAGCACTGGAAATGCTGCTACTTGCTATGGGACCAAGACTGAGCTGAGCCCTTCATCCCATATGGCAAAAGATGATGCTTGGGGATGAAGACTGCTGGAAAGAAAACTCCTACTGGGTCCTTCCTGCTATCTCCCTCCTGTTAATAAAAGATGACCCTTAACAACACATTCCAAGGCTGGACTGCAACAACAGGAGCACCCTGCAAGGTCCTTGACCAGGTACCTTACCAGATATCATGCTTGGTATACAGCACATTCATGTTCCACTCAGGTTTTACCCCTGCTTTTGCCTTTAGAGCATGTATTTTAAGGAAGACCATTAGAAACTGAATTGCTTGATCTAGTCTTACAATTCCCCCCTACCTTTGCTGCAGCTGGGGATGATGACGCCTGGTTAATAAGCTATGTCTCAAGATGGAGTCAGTACTGTTCAGTCAGAACAGAAGAGAGCTACTTCATAACAGATGGGATGCAAGAACGGCAGCTATAAGGGTACTCATATCTATATAAAGGGCTTCAGAGAACACTTCTTGAGCTAGTGGACTCCCAGAAAACAGGAATATTGACCCAACATCTTGAGCACCAAAGCATACTGGACAAATAGATGGACACATGTGACATGAGATATAGACACGATTCCACATTCCCGCAGGTTCTGTATAAGGGGGAGGAGAAGAAATCACAGGGAAAAATTGAGAAAGACCACCCAGCAAATGGCACCCACACAAAGCACAGGCTTGAAAAAAGTTACCACTTGCTTCTCTCAGCATACTGCTTAGCTTGTGCCAATGCCAAGTGCTGCTGCAGCCAACAGCCCTCTGCCGAATTGGACTGTTCAAATATTGTTGAAGCCCTGACAGCGAAGCACATGTCAGGGGGAAACTCTAAGACCCGCTCAGTGTATTTCAGCTTCTACTTGTAGTAGTTGTGTTCAATAGATCATTCATATGGCTTCAGCACCCAGCCCAGAAAGCTCGGAAAGTCAGGTCATGAACAGGAAGTGAGGGAGACAAAGCCGAGTTTCTTAGTTCAAACTCAGATTCAGAACTGCTTTATTGTTGTCATGGCTACGAGTTCCACATGCCTAGAGTCATGGGTTTGTGAAAAGAATGATGCAGTGTCTAGCCTTACAGCTGTATATATAAACCAAATTAGTCTACCATGCCTCTACCTGTTCCATGGCTCACAATGAAAGGCGTTATATATCATGAAATCAATCATGCAACAGTTATATTCTGCACGCACTGCTTTATTGCATTCACAACTTTATTACAAGTTGATTTCTCACTGAGCATAAATTAACAGGGGAGGGAGCTGTCGATTTAGAAGATTCCTTTGTGATGACTGCGTGCTTCGCCATCAAATGGAAGCTGAAATGTAAATATGCTCTTCCCTTCACTGTATTTCTTGCTGCAGTTCCACAAAGTGAATATATTATACAGGGGCTCTTTAAAATAATGCCAGATATAATGTCAGAAAGTAATGCTGATGCAGCACTCTGGCTGATTAAAGGACATTTCCTATGTTACAGTTTTACAGCACAGGCGTACTTCTAGGAGTCACTCCTGTGGCAGGGAGAGGGCAAAACTATTCAATAAACCAGAACTAGCTCCAAGCATGACACTCCTTCTACTCAGCTTCATAACCAGGGTGAAGATGCCCAGGAAGAAGTTCAGTAGATGCTGAGCCTTTTAAAAATCCCCATGCATTTTCTAGTTAAAGTCCTTTCAGATTAGGCTAGTCAGCTATTCCTTATTTCAAGGAATGGTGCTTTATTTAGAAATACATAAATGCAGTGGAGGCTGGTGGCTCCAATGTCAGTGGGGTGGTGAATCTGCTCTGGGTTTTAGTCGGAACTAGTCAGAACTCCAAAGGAGCTTCCAAGGTGCTGAAGCAAGAAACCCCAACCCAAGAGAATTCTCTGAAATGTTCTTCTCCTCTGAATTTTTTTCCTGAAAGCAATTTCTTTTCTATCAAATTGGATGAGAATGGTTGAAAAAAGTATGGAAGACACCTTGGGCATACCACTATCTTCTTAGATACTCTGTGTAAAATGGAAATGACAGCAGTATTGGGGTGGTAGGTCCCAAGACTCCTGCTAGTCTTGGGGCCCTGGTGAATGATGCACCTTGCCACCCTTTGAGCCAGGCCTACCCATGCTTTTCCATTGACTGGTACAAGGGGGAAGGCAAGAAAGCCTCACTCTTGCCTTCAAAGCTCTCCCCACCTCTGTCTTCAAGGTTTTTTGTTTTTTTTTAAAAGCCAGCAGTGATAAAGCCATTCATATCTCCTTGGAGATGGAGTTCCAAAGGTGTGGGGCCACTACTGAGAAAGCACTCCCCCCAGTATCCACCAGCCTCTTGCCAGAAAGTAGAGCCTCCAAGGCTGATCTTTATGCTTGGGCAGACTCATACTGGTGTAGCTGGTTCTTCAGATAATGTGGTCGCACCCCATTTAGGGCTTTAAAAGGCCAAAACACGGTGTAGTGGTGAGAGTGCTGGGCTGGGAGCTGGGAGATCTGGGTTCTAGTCCCCACTGGGCCATGGAAGCTCACTGGGTGACTTTGGGCCAGCCACAGACTCTCAGCCCAACCTACCTCACAGGGTTGTTGTTGTGAGGATAAAATGGAGAGGAGGAGGAGGAGAATGTAAGCCACCTTGGGTTCCTTACAAGAGGAAAAAGGTGGGATATAAATGCAATAAATAAATAAATAATAAAACCAGAACCATGAATTAGGCCCAGGAACTAACAGGATAGAAAAGAGGAGTAATATGATATGAAAGTCCAGCTCCCCCAAGAGTTCTAGCAGCCACATTCTTTACCAGCAGGGATAGATGGACTCACCTCCGTCCGCCCTCACCAGGCGCTCGCCAAACTACTGCCACCACCCACCCCTGCTTGCTGCACCACGTAAACCACTGTATTAGGGTCTGGATTTGTCCTGGCAAGCACCTGACAGGCACCCAGTGGGTGCCCATCCCCTTAACCTGTAATGTTGCATGAATGGCCCTTTATGGCTGCCATTTACGCAACATTACATTTCCAGAAAACCCCAAAATACAATTTTTATTCAAACTAGCAGCTCACTAAGTGGATGGGTGGCTGCCAGGCACTTGTGGCCCCGGTAAGCACACGGCAGTGAGCAGGGTCTGGGAGGCCAAGCAGGAGGGAGACTGCTGGATTCCACCCCCCTCTCGGACTCCTGCGACATCCCTATTTACCAGTTGCTGAATCTTCTTCCAGAGCAGGCCCACATAGAGCACACTGCACTAATCTAACCTGGACATAACCAAGGCATATGATACTGTGGTCAGGTCACCTTTCTCTCGATAGGACTCCAGGTGCCGAAGCAGCCGAAGCCGGTAAAAAGTACCCCTAGGAGCTGATGCATCATCAAAACCAAAAAAGGACAAAGGAGAGCAGTGATTTGCATAACACTTGCATAGGCTAATTTATATGTGTAGATGCACATTTAGAAATAATTACTATAATTTGAATAGAAATTTAAATTATAAATTTAATTTATAAAACAAGACGTTTACTTCTTGGGAGGAGAGCAATGACAGATCTTGATAAAATAGTGAAGAGCAGAGACATCACACTGACAACAAAGGTCCGCATAGTGAAAGCAATGGTATTCCCCATAGTAACCTATGGCTGCAAGAGCTGGACCATAAGGAAGGCTGAGCAAAGGAAGATAGATGCTTTTGAACTGTGGTGCTGGAGGAAAATTCTGAGAGTGCCTTGGACTGCAAGAAGATCAAATCAGTCCATCCTCCAGGAAATAAAGCCAGACTGAGGGAAGGATATTCAAGGCAAAACTGAAGTACTTTGGCCACATAATGAGAAGACAGGATACCCTAGAGAAGATGCTGATGCTAGGGAAAGTGTGGAAGGCAAAAGGAAGAGGGGCCGACCAAGGGCAAGATGGACGGATGATATTCTGGAGGTGACGGACCCGAACTTGGGGGAGCTGGGGGTGGCAACGGCCAACAGGAAACTCTGGCTTGGGCTGGTCCATGAAGTCACGAAGAGTCGGAAGCGACTGACCGAATAAACAACAAAATAGAAATACAGCTCATCATACCATTGTGTGGAAGACAGTAACCTGTGTGCCTGCCTGTTTAGTCTGCTGTTCAGGTGTTACCTATTGATGGATAACAGTTCAGATGGTTCTTTATCTTTATACTGAACTTGGACCCAACAGCCCTTCAAATAAAAGACAGTCTTCTGGTAACCCTTCAAATACAGGTCTGTCCACTGTAAAAGAGGACACAGGGACATCCTACCTGGAGCTACCCTGGAGAGAAGTGCTAGATGGCGGTGTGCTGCTTTAGATGGTTTTGCAGTTTCATCGTTAATACACCACGGATATTATTATTTTTTCTCAGTAAAGGCCTAACATGAGAAAATAAATCTAAAATAAAATAAGTATAATTTTATCTTTTGACAGCTGAAACATCAATTTTTAGGGGTTGACTTTGCAATAAAGTCAGTATTTTGTAACCCAAAATGTCATATACGGTGGCTTGTTGTTTTTTTAATGTCTTCCTGAAACTTAAAAGGAAGTTTATATTACAGCTGGTGCAGGCAGCAGTAATGCTAAATTGGGCTACTGCTCGCATTGTAAACCATGATTTGCAGAGCTTTCTATCTTCCAAGAAAAAGTTATTGTTACACTAATTATGCAGGGATGTTCCTTTTTAAAAGGCACCAGCCCTTTAAATAATTATGTGTTACATGCTGCCTGTTTAGTTACTAAGGTGGTACAAAGATAATGGTCTCCATTCATTTTCATGAGGGCTGATTTGCCAAGCTGTTGCTTAAGAAAGTGGTTCAACTTGAAAAAAAAAATGTAATTAGGAAAGCATTTTTAACTAAGGCTCTTTGTGCATACAGGGAGCAGAGGCAGTCCATTTTAATTTCGATGGGAGATTTCTATAGCACTGGAAGAAGTTATAAAGCTTTTGGAGAAGTGTTTATCTTTTGAGTACCAGTTATTTACAGAGGGGTAAAAATATTTGATGACACAGTCACTGAGGGAAGGGAAGTGTCAACCTACTGATACCTTCTACAGGCAAATCTCACAGTGCTATCGAATAGGAATGTTATCACAGTAACGACAAGAAGCTAGGATTTTCTTTGGAAAAGCTCAATTGGATGATGCAATCTTCACCTCCTCCCCACACATACACACCCACCCAGTCTTTTTTGTTACACTTGAGTAACTATAGTAAATGCTAGAATTCCAATAAATGCAATGAGGTCTCCTACAGCTTTTGACTTTATTGATATTGTGAGGTTTGTAAGACATGGAAGCTGTAGATATTTTATTTTACCATTATTTAGGTTACAATTTAGGGAGAGGAAGAGGGAGAGGAAGTAAGAGTATGATTCTATAGAAAGTAATAAGAATAATGTATCCAGCACTTTTCCCTAGGCAGCATCTGATAAAATAAAAACTGTATTTCTATGTTTTGTTATGTTATGTCCTATTTTTTTTAATGATATAAGGTATTAGATAGATAGGTGATGATAGATAGATAGATAGATAGATAGATAGATAGATAGATAGATAGCACAGTCTCCAAATAATTATTCCATATTTGCTATGAGGCCATACATACATCAAAATAAAATAAAAACACTAAGTAAAACAAAAACTAGACAGAAATTGCATCAGAATTTAACATTATTATTAAAAGTCCACAATGTGCTTTTGTATTGTTGTTGTTATTCAGTCGTTCAGTCATGGACCATAGCACGCCAGGCCTTCCTGTCCTGCGCTCTCTCCCGCAGCGTGCTCAAGTCCATATTCATTGCATCAGTGATGCTATCTAGCCATCTCATCCTCTGCCATCCCCTTCTCCTTTTGCCTTCAGTTTCCCAGCATCAGGGTCTTTTCCAGAGAGTTTTCTCTTCGCATTAGGTGGCCAAAATATGTCAGCTTCAGCTTCAGTATCTGTCCTTCCAGTGAGCACTCAGGGTTGATTTCCTTTAGGATGGACTGATTTGACCTCCTTGCAGTCCAGGGGACTCTTAAGAGTCTTCTCCAGCACCACAGTTCGAAAGCATCAATTCTTCGGTGCTCAGCCTTCCTTATAGTCCAGCTATCACAGCCATACGTTACTACTGGGAAAACCATAGCTTTGATTAGATGGACCTTTGTTGGCAAGGTGATGTCTCTGCTTCTTACTATGCTGTCTAGGTTTGCCATAGCTTTCCTCCCAAGGTGCAAGCGTCTTTTAATTTCATGGCTACAGTCACTGTCTGCAGTGATCTGGGAGCCCAAGAAAATAAAGTATGTCACTGCTTCCATTACTTCCCCTTCCATATGCCAGGAAGTGATGGGGCCAGATGCCATGATCTCAGTTTTTTTAATGTTGAGTTTCAAACCAGCTTTTGCACTCTCCTCTTTCACCCTCAACAAGAGGCTCTTGAGATCCTCTTCGCTTTCTGCCATTAGGGTGGTATCGTCTGCGTATCTGAGGTTGTTAATAATTCTCCCAGCAATCTTAATTCCAACCTGTGATTCATCCAACCCAGCATTTCTCATGATGTACTCTGCATATAAGTTAAATAAGCAGGGCAACAATATGCAGCCTTGTCGTACTCCTTTCCCCATTTTGAACCAATCGCTTGTTCCATGTCTGGTTCTTACTGTTGCTTCTTGACGCTCGTACAGGTTTCTCAGGAGACAGGTAAGGTGATCTGGTACCCCCATCTCTTTAAGAATTTGCCACAGTTTGTTGTGATCCACACAATCAAAGGCTTTAGCGTAGTCAATGAAGCTTTTCTGGAATTCTCTTGCTTTCTCCATGATCCAGCGAAAGTTGGCGATTTGATCTCTAGTTCCTCTGCCTCTTCGAAACCCAGCTTGTACTTCTGGTAGTTCTCGGTTCGCATACTGCTGAAGCCTAGCTTGTAGGATTTTGAGCTTAACCTTGCTGGCATGCGAAATGACCGCAATTGTACAGTAGTTTGAACACTCTTTGGCGTTGCCCTTCTTTGGAATTGGAATGTAAACTGACCTTTTCCAGTCTTGTGGCCACTGTTGAGTGTTCCAAATTTGTTGGCATATTGACTGCAGCACTTTAACAGCATCATCTTTTAGGATCTTAAATAGCTCAGCTGGAATACTGTCATGTCCGCTAGCTTTGTTGTTAGTAATGCTTCCTAAGGCCCACTTGACTTCACTCTCGAGGATGTCCGGCTCAAGTTCAGTGACCGCACTATCATGGCTATCAGGGGCATTCAGATCTTTCCTGTATAGTTCTTCTGTGTATTCTTGCCACCTCTTCTTAATCTCATCTGTTTCTGTTAGGTCCCTGCCTTCTTTGTCCTTTATCATGCCCATCTTTGCACAAAACGTTCCCTTGAGATCTCAGATTTTCTTGAAGAGATTTCTAGTCTTTCCCACTCTGTTGTTTTCCTCAATTTCTTTGCATTGTTCAGTTAAGAAGGCCTTCTTGTCTCTCCTTGCTATTCTCTGGAACTCTGCATTCAGTTGGATATATCTTTCCCTTTCTCCCTTGCTTTTCATTTCCCTTCTTTCCTCAGCTACTTGTAAAGCCTCATCAGACAGCCACTTTGCTTTCTTGCATTTCTTTTTCTTTGGGATGGATTTCGTTGCTGCCTCCTGAACAATGTTACGGACCTCTGTCCATAGTTCCTCAGGCACTCTGTCTATCAGGTCTAATCCCTGAAATCTATTCCTCACCTCCACTGTATATTCATAAGGGATATGACTTAGGTCATACCTGAATGGTTTAGTGGTTTTCCCTACGTTCCTCAATTTAAGCCAAAATTTTGCAAGAAGCAGCTCATGATCTGAGCCACAGTCAGCTCTAGGTCTTGTTTTTACTGACTGTATAGAGCTTCTCCATCTTTGGCTGCAAAGGACATGATCAATCTGATTTCGATATTGATCATCTGGTGATGTCCATGTGTAGAGTCGCCTCTTGTGCTGTTGGAAAAGAGTGTTTGCTATGATCAGCGTGTTCTCTTGGCAAAACTCTATTAGCTTTTGTCCTGCTTCATTTTGTACACCAAGGCCATGCTTGCCTGTTATCCCGGTGATTTCTTGACTTCCTACTTTAGCATTCCAATCCCCTATGATGAAGAGGACATCTTTTTTTGGTGTTAGTTCTAGAAGGTGTTGTAGGTCTTCATAGAACCGATCAACCTCAGCTTCTTCGACATCAGTGGTTGGGGCATAGACTTGAATTATTGTGATGTTGAATGGTTTGCCTTGGATTCGTACTGAGATCATTCTATCATTTTTAAGATTGTACCCCAGTCCTGCTTTTCCCACCCTTTTGTTGACTATGAGTGCTACTCCATTTCTTCTAAGGGATTCTTGCCCACAGTAGTAGATATGATGGTCACCTGAATTAAATTCGCCCATGCTTGTCCATTTTAGTTCACTGATTCCCAAGATGTCGATGTTCAATCTTGCCATCTCATGTTTGACCACCTCCAGCTTACCTTGATTCATTCATCTGACATTCCAGGTTCCTAAACAATATTGTTCTTTACAGCATCGGATTTTCTTTTCACCACCAGACACATCCACAGCTGAGTGTCCTTTCGGCTTTGGCCAAGCCAGTTCACTCTTTCTGGCGCTACTTGGAAATTCCCTCTGCTCTTCCTCAGTAGTATATTGGACCTGAGGGGCTCATCTTCCGGCGTCATCTCTTTTAGCCTTGTGATACGTTCCATGGGGCTTTCTTGGCAAGAATACTGGAGTGGGTTGCCATTTCCTTCTCCAGTGGACCACATTTTGTCAGAACTCTCTGCCATGACCTGTCCATCTTGGGTGGCCCTGCATGGCATAGCTTATGGCTTCACTGCGTTATGCAAGCCCCTTCGCCACAACAAGTCAGTGATCCATGAAGGGGTGCTTTTGTATACGAGGCTGTAAATCTACTGTATATACTTTTGGTTTCATCACAGAATTGAAATCCAAGCACTACACAAAGAGTGTTTCCTTTACTGCTTTTCCACTATATAACCTCTAGGTGGCATAGTGGTATAGCAGACTACTGCAAATACACAAGAGGAAATTGTGCTTTCTTTCACAATTAAATGCTGCATTTTCCCTGCTTTAAAAAAAACCTGTGTCAGAAGTGAAACTGGAGGGTCATGATGTTGTCTAAAGTACCCACATAAACAACCATGAATAGAAAATGATGAGCACATGATCATTGCCTTGTATAGAAAAGCCTGGTGAAATAAAACCACAAGCAGAGTTAACATGTCTTATGGCCTTCCATATTGTTAGGGAGACAGAATGAAATGAAGTAATAGCAAAGTCTTTGCACCATATCCAATAAAAAAACTAGGGTAGCAGCCACTCAGGAATCTAATATCAGTCAGATACATATGAGACTGCAGTCCTGTGCACACTTACCTGGTAGTAAGTCTCATTGAATTCATTGGGACTTATTTCTGAGTAGACATGTATAGGATTGCACTGTAAATCCTAAAAAGCACTGAAAATCCTTTAAATCCACTATAAGACCCATTCCACCATCTTATGCAAAAGAGGAATACGAAAAATAAGGTTGCTACCTTTTGTCACTGGACATTCTGTTATACAGCCAGATTTCTATAGAATGTATAAAGCCGTTGCCTGTGTAAGCTTTCCACATGCACCTAGTCATGTTATGGCTGCAGTCCTACACACCAAGAGGAGTAATCTTTCCTTGAAGAGCTGCATTTGCTTGTAAGAAATATGTCAGGGCCACATGCTGATGGTGGGCGGCACCCAACACGCTGACCTGGTTCACACGTAACAAGAAGCCAGGATGGGTGAATTTCCCAGTGAGGCTTTTTGTCACAGTGGTGTGGCCATTTTGAATACTTGGGTCATGGTGTAGCTTCTCATTACATGCAAACCCAGGGAGGGTGGGTTGCTGGGGTAGGACAACCCACCCAGAATCCATGGCTTATCAGCCTCCCCAACAACCCACCCTCACTGGGTTTTCACGTAACGACAAGCTGCAGTGCATCCCTACCACACCCAAATATTCAAAGTGGTGACTTCCAGGACAACAACTCTGTGGGGAAATTGACTCATGGTAGCTTCTCCTTACGTGTGAACCGGGCTTCTCTCCCGCCCCCCGCCCCCTCTCTCTTAAGATTATCACTACCACAAACAGTCTCAAGCAAAGCCTCCTAGAAGTTGCCCAGTCCTGCTCTACATACTTAAACAGGATGAAGTCCCACTAAACTCAGTAAGCTATGTGTGTTTACTTCTGAGTAAACACACATAGGACTGAATGGTAAGGGTCTTCTTGGGAAGTGTGCCGTGGCTTTGGAATTACCTCCCAAGGAAAGCCCATCTTGCCTCCTCCTTCATCATCTTCTGCCATATAGCAAAATCTTCCCTTTTAGGAAGGCTTTTGGATCAAAGGATGCATTAATTCCGCTTGTAGTTTTCAGTCTGCTGTGGGATTTTATTGAGGATGTTAAATTCTGATGCCCTTTCTTTCTGGCTATAGTTTTACTTGGTGCTCTGTTTATTGTTGTTCTGATTTTGTTCATCCCCCCCCCCCATTTTTCCCCATCTGGTCTTTGAACTCTGCTTTGAGCCATGATCCTGCATTTTTTGTTTTGTTTTTATTTGTTTTGGAATGGCTAGCTGCTCTGGACATTTTAAGGAAAGGCATGATACCAGTGTTTAAAATAAATGTATGCAGATGTCACATGTGCTGGTCTAGTTCTGGATTTCTTCAGCACACCACCAATCAATAGCCCAGGTGGGATTGCCACTGGCATGCCACATTAACATGCAAATAGGTCACATAATATGGGCCTTTAAAAGTCACCTGACTTGCATGAAAGCTTACACAGTAAGGACTTTCCCCCTGGTCCATGATCTGTGTAGGTCAGACTTAAATTTCCAGTTGAAGCAGGGAAAATGCTAGCCGTGGCTCCTCCATCCAGTTCCCTCTGTGACCTCCCCACTTCCCTCATCTGCTGTGGAAAGTTCATCAGGTGACGACGATGATGGTGACAGAAGACAGGATTGTGGAAGGGATCAGTGGAGGGAGTCACAGCTGCCTTTTCTTTCTTCCTGAAGATTGAAAGGACAATATCTGGTGTCCAGAGTAAGAGATTTAGTAAGGGTGCACTCCCCTATGCATGTGTAGACAGAAAACGGACCTATGACTCCCAGCATTCTCCAGCTGGAATGCTGGGAGTTGTAGGGCTTTTTTCTGTCTACACATGGATAGGATTGTGCCATTAATTATTTAATTATTTCCCAAATTTATGTACTGCCTTACAAGGGAACCTAGGGCAGTGTTGTTGTTGTTCAGTCGTTCAGTCGTGTCCGACTCTTCGTGACCCCATGGACCATAGCACGCCAGGCCTTCCTGTCCTGCGCTCTCTCCCGGAGCGTGCTCAAGTTCATATTCATTGCATCCGTGATGCTATCTAGCCATCTCATCCTCTGCCGTCCCCTTCTCCTTTTGCCTTCAGTCTTTCCCAGCATCAGGGTCTTTTCCAGGGAGTTTTCTCTTCGCATTAGGTGGCCAAAATATTGGAGCTTCAGCTTCATTATCTGTCCTTCCAATGAGCACTCAGGGTTGATTTCCTTTAGGATGGACTGATTGGACCTCCTTGCAGTCCAGGGGACTCGTAAGAGTCTTCTCCAGCACCACAGTTCGAAAGCATCAATTCTTCGGCGCTCAGCCTTCCTTATAGTCCAGCTCTCACAGCCATACATTACTACTGGGAAAAGGGCAGTGTATGCAACATTAAAAGCAAACAAATTCAATATAAAAACTAGAGCTGTGTGCAAATGGCCTCTCAAAGTTCCCCAGCCTATTTGTGGGCAGAGAAATTGGGGGACAATTTCACTGAATTTCTCCTGGGAAAGGAGAAATTCTCCAACAGTTTTTCACAGATAGGGCTCCCTGTTGGCAGGGATTGTAGCACAGCTTCTTTCTTTTTTGGTAAGGGGTTTGGGTTTATTGCACTGCTCCTGCAAGTGGCAACTGCATCAACTAGGATGAGGTTTCCTCTTTTCTGAGGCAGAATTTTGAATTTCTTTTGGTTTTTGAGCTTACCTAATCAATGTGAGGTGGCCAAGGGTGCTGTATGTGTTTTTTCTCTCTCGGTGACACATCTTTCCATTGCTTTGCAGCCTCTCAGGCCACCTGCCATTTCTGCCCATGGGAGGAATTACCTCATGATGTCTTCCTCATGATAGCTTTAATTGAAGTGTGGGAAGCTGAAGAGATCATTGTACAATGAAAGGCAGGACGACCATGCACACTCCATGGCCACCTCATAAGTAAAGTAAGGACAAGAACCCCAAACCCAGCCCACAATAATTTATCCTAAATTTCTCCTCCTTTGAATTTCTTTTCAAAAGCAGTTTCTTTTCTATCAAATTGAATGAAAATGGTCAAAAAATGTGGGAGAAATTTTTGACACAGCACTAATAAAAACTGTACAATGAAAACGATACAACTACATATCAAAAGACAAATTAAAACAGCAACTCTTTAATCACAAAGCCAATCAAAAGCACAACAGTCAATTCAGTTTAAAAATCAATTAAATGTTAAACTGTAAAGTGTTGAAATCTGTGAACAAAAAGCAACATTTTCATTTGAAAGAAAATGAAGTAAGCAACAATTGTATCTCCTTTGGAAGAACTTTCTAAAATTGTGGCACCACCACCACAGAGAAGGCCCTCTCCTTTGTAAATACATAATGCATGTCTACCATTGATTTTATTCATAGATGACTACCCTAGCAGGAACAAGGCTGTTAATGATTGGGGAATTCAACATTAACATTTGGTTTCACCAATGTCAGATTTCAGGACATTCAGCACCCCATACCCCAGAAGGGGTGAAACAGTTTTGGGGCACTACTAATGCCAGACACTAATGCATATTGAATTGTCACCAGTCCTGACTGGCATACTATTGAATATCTACCATGAGTGTGTGAGCAAATAAATGCTTTCTTTCTTTCTTTCTTTCTTTCTTTATTATTTTATTTAAAACATTTGTATCCCGCCCTATATAATTAAGATCTCAGACATTGTATGACTACATGAGCCATTTACAATTGGGTTTATATTTATATGGTTCCATATAATTAAATATAAATTCCTATTTAATCATCAGTTGGTAAATCTAACCATTGTTTTGAACATATAAATGTCCTAATATGACTCTAATATGATTAACTGTATTGCCAACATCCCACAACAATATACTACAGGTGTACAGACATGATAATGTAATTGTGTATAATGTGCAATATTATACTATGTAATAAATTGCCTGATTGATATATTCACCCCAAGGTGGACTTGAGCATCTGTTCCTTATTATCCTTTTTCATTCCTATTTAGTGATTTAAGAAGGTGAACAACATCCTTTGGAGACTGTAAAGTGGAGATTCTTGATGGTATCCTGGCTTACCATCAGGGCCAGCATCAAGAACAGACATGGTAAGGCACCTGCCAAGGGCCCACACCTCAGCAGAGACCCACTGACAAGAGCCCACTGGAGTTGAGCCTCCTTTTCATGTCTGCAATGTAGCATGCAGTTTTCTTTCTACTTTTTATTTACACCAAAGTAAGTGTGCTGGGCTCCAATCCAGACTTGGACCACCATGCATGGGAGGGGAGGGGAGGGAATGAGGATTGAGCCCAATACTCCTATAAGCCAGCCCCCCATCAACACCTCCCCTTGAGAAAAAGGGGTGGGGAAAATGTAGGAAAGGGGGTGGGAAGATGGGGAGGACCAATCAAAAACTCTTCCTGGAATAAAGGAGGTGGGGTGGATGTGGAGTATCAATTGTATGATAGGCAGAGTGGAAGAATCCTGTTGAAATGCATTGAATTACATTTTATTGGTGGAGGGCTTAATCCCATGCAATGTCTCACATGACCACTAAGGGCACTGTAGGCAAGATCCATGCATCACTAGCAGGGGGAACCCACAGGCTTAGGCCTGTGATACAAAATGGAAGATGGTGCACAAAATGGCTGCTATGCTTCGGACTTTTGAATCCAAATCAGTGCCCAGGCCTATAATAAAGGTGAATTATGTTGATATGATCATCACATGTTTATATAAGCAGTTTATATTTCTGAAATAAGGTCACTGTTGTTATTGGTGGATTACAAATATATGGTTGTTATCGTTAATAGCTTCCATTTGTGAGAATGGGGTTGTTAATCTTTTCACTGGCAAGTACACCTGGAAAAAAGAAATGAGTCACTCCTGGCTGACCCAACTACTTCAGTATAGTAGAGGCATCTGAAAGGAGTGGGTAAAAGGAGTGGGAATTCCTGCATGGACCAACTCAGTGGGACAAGATGTGTGCTTGAGTCTCCTGAAGCATCTCAGAATCTGAGTGGCCCATATATAGATGCTGAGAAGACAGGACAGAGAAGCAAACAACAGATTACACCATTGTGTAACAGTCAGAATTGCTTGCCATCTGCCTAAGTACGTGACCTAGGTAATTTAGCAGCTTGCTTTGCTTCTATCTGCCTGAATATAGGACACTGCCTTATACTGAGTCAGACCGTTAGGTACTTCGACTGGAAGTAACTCGCCAAAGATTCAAGCAGTGTTTTTCCCCTGTTTCTCCTGTCTGAGCTCCTTTTTCCTGGAGATATAGGCTTTGAACCTAGACCCTTATGCAAGCAAAGCATATGTTCTACCACTGAGCTATAGCCTTCTCCCTTCAGTTCCTTGTGGCAAGTTCTCTGTGTCACATGACAAAATTTAACATAAATCTTGCCACCCAGTGCAAACACCACAGGCATTAAAGTACTTTAAAGATCTGTTAGACAGAAGCTGCTCTTTATGAGAATGTGGACAAGAGTATTCTAAGAAAGATGGAATTTCTAATCACCGTTAGAAATTTTAAGTTCATTAAGCATGCAAGCCTATGCGTTTTTAGACAGAAAAACAAATCCTACTACTCCCAGCATTCCCTAGCCAGCACTGCTGGCTAGGGAATGCTGGGAATTGTGGGACTTTTTTCTGTCTAAACATGCATAGGATTGTGCCCTAAAAGTTTTAAGTTCATTAAAAGCAATGATCTTAGGCATACTTAACTATGCATTGGATTGGGGCCAAATGGACCTTTGGTCTGAGCCAGCATGACACTTTTCATGTATTTAACACTAAAGGGATAGGAGGTAAGAGGTGGTGACTTGGGTGTGGCGAACTTGAAGCTTCGTAATAGAGAGGGGCTAGAAAGATTTGGGGCTTAGCTTCCTTTGCTTTACTATTTCCACATCAATATTTTTTCAGTCCATCTTTCCCTTTGTTTCCTCTGCTATAACTTTTTTTGAGTCTGTATTGTTAGGTTGTAATGAAACATATTTTTCAGATTTAATTGCTGTTATCAACCTGTGGGATAGAGCGGATTATCAACCCGCATATATAACAATTTACAGACAAGTGGCTATGTCAGTCTATTGCAACAAAAACAACTAAGGGCGCAATCCTATGGGGATAGGCGGCTGCCTCCGAACTCGGAGGAGACCACCTATCCAATGCAGGGCAGGAGAAGCACGGAGGTGATTGTTCCCTTCGGGCTTCTCCTGCCCTGCATTTGTGGCTAGATAGCCAATTTCAGCTGTCTAGCCGCAGGAAGGCAGAGCAGGGGAGGAGGCTGCCGGACGACACATAGGAGGTGTCGTACTAGCATTTCCACCTTCCCCACCTCAGAACGCCCCCCCAGAATGCCCTGTTTTTGCTGCTCCGTGCTCCTCTTCCGAGCACAGGGCTGTTCTGAGCTGCATGTGAGGCAGCGCAGAAGGGGGGGAAGGTCAGTTCTCCGGGAACCGACCTTGGACCACAGACTCTGAGGTGTGATCCCAGAAAACCACATATCCTATGGCCATCTAGCTGCTGACTAGCAGCCATAGGATTGCTCCCTAAGAGTCTTGTAGCACCTAAAAGACTAACACATTTCTTATAGCATAAGCTTTCATGGACTACCGTCCTCTTTAATAGATGCATGGAGTATTATAGGGATTTTCAGGTAGGGATTGGAGGTAGAGATTGTAACAGTGAGGTCAAAGAGGGGGAAATGAAATGCAGAAAGTACAGACAGTGACAATCATATTGGGTTGGATCCAACATCATTGTTCCACCAGTGGAACAGATACTGTTGGCAGAATGGGGCTGTTAAGGGCTCCTTGGAGGGCTCTCTCAGTCTAATCCAGTAGCCAAGTCCAGACACAGACAAAGGGATTATTTTCAAAGCTTTATTCCTCTTTTACAACTTAACAAATCTACTGTTAGCAACTAGATATGATCAGAAGAGTACCTATGCCCTAATTTGGAACAGTTGGTCCCCGTTTGAAAGGGAATCACTGGCAGACCCTGAACTTAAGGTCTAGGGAGAGTCCCTCCCCTTTTCCCTTGGATCCTCTGGGAGCAACCGTTGTTTGCGCACCAACCGGCACTACATCTCCTTTTCGCACCCTCCATTTGGCGCCATTCTCTGCGTCGGCGTCGCGTGTCCAGCAAGTCTGCTTCCCGCGCTCTGTCACTCCCAGGATTGCTATCTAAGCTAGGAATGCCTGTGGGAGGAATCTCTGTCAGCTGTTGGCCCTCCCAGGAGCGACTGCTCTTCCTCAGAATCAGAACTACTCTGGGATTCTATGGGCTGAGTGTCCACCCTGACAGGGACTTCCCCATCCTCTCCTCATCCCTGAAGACCCCTGTGCACCCTCCAGATCTGTTCCCGAGGCTCCCCCAATCCTCTAGAGCAGATTTGAAAGGTGCACAGGAGTAGGGTGCAGGGAGGATGAGGGAATGGTGAGGTCTCATTCCACTAGCGGTATCTGTTCCACTGGCAGAACAACAACCCCTTATTATCAGTGACCATTCACAAAGCAGTTGTTACTGATAACAGAAACACATTTGCACTGGGGAAGCCAATTAACACATTTTATTTTTTTATTTTTTAAACGTTAAGCCCAATTCAAGCTGCAGGAGATAGAACTGAACCTCTAGGTTAACTGTAACTCAGCAGTCTCCTGTTCTAATCTCCCTTTGAAGTTTCTTTGCCTAGGAATGGCCACTTTATGGCCACACAGTGTCCTGGGAGGCCCACTGATTTTGAATATTGCCATTTCTGATGTCAGATTTGTGTCCATTTATTCTTTTGTGTAAAGACTGGTCTGTTTGTTCTGTGTGGAATGGAGCAGTGCATTGCTGGCAGATGATGGCATATATCACATTGGAAGAGGAACAGGTGAAGAAACCCCTGATGTGGTGGGTGACATTAGGAGGTCCTCTAATACTGTTGCCAGAGTAGATACGGGGACAGAGTTGACATCTGGGTTTGTTGCAGAGTCTGGTCCCTGTGTTTGTATCCTTGTTATGTAGCCTGTTACTGCTAGTGAGTAGCTATTTAAGGTTAAGAGGTTGTCCGTAAGCAAGTACAGGCCTACTACCCAAAGCCTGTGAGAAGGATATGCCATTATACAGGATGGGCTATAGTTCAGTAATGATAAATTTGAGGGGGTTTAACTGGGTGACAACAGGTCTACATTATTCCAGGTACACCACACAACTGGCTCATTTTCTTGTTAAGGCTACTACTAATAGTAGTATTTGTATACTAGCCTTCTTCATTCCAAATTACTTCTGAGATTAAGCAATGGAACGTATCCATCCTCCCCCCACCCCGATCTCCTGTTTCTTTGTTTGTAATTAAACATTTGCATTCCAGCCTGGGACCAAGGTGGGTGTCTTTGCACTTGGCTGGAATAATGTATGTAGATATAGATATATGCCAAAGGCAACTTTGCAGCTCTGGGCAAGTTTTACTTGGTTTTCATTTCACCACAAACCACAACTAAATCATTCATGTTGCAGATATCAGCAGTACTCTAGTAAATTATTTTGCAGAAGCATACTTCAGAATTGGTTGGCTGGGCCTGGCAAGAATAGCAGAGCAATGGCAGAAGCTAAGATTAGGAGGGAAATGGACTAGGGGAAAAAAAATACAAAGAGGTGGGGGGGTTACATTTCTTTTATTGACAGACCCTTTGAATCTTTTTCAGGTAATCCCAGAGTTTTAAAAACAACAACAATACTATTGATTTTAAACCATGACTCATGTATGGCCTTGTAAACAAAGGGATGAAGCTTTTAAAATGCAATCACCAAAACCAAATGGTTTTTATTCCACAACAACTTTGAGCTTCGCTTTAAAACAGATATAGCTCAAATCACAATGCAATGGCGATTGATGTTTTTCATCAAAACCCTATTATCATTCCATCACTGCACAGGACTATAATGCCACATTGGCTGAGCCAAGCCAAACACATTGCAAGCGTCTGAAAAATTTAGATCTGTGTTTTTTGGAATGTAACTGCCGTTATTAGTTCTCCCAGGCATGTTTGATCTTGTACATGTTACAAGCAAACATAAATGGAAGCACTTCTTTTAATCAGGCACTTGCAGAAGTTAACGTTCACTAATTTCTGGGGGGGAAAGGGGAGGGTTAACGGAGACTCTCCTTTACAGAAAGTTTAGGGAAGAGACTTTAAAACCCCCCAGCTTACACAAAGTGTGGTCCACCAAGTCAAATGTATCACACCAGCCATGTACAGTGGCCCACCAGGTGTTCAATAAACTTTCTGGATTTTCTGCCTGTCTGGGTTTGAGGAAATAGGTTATTAAACACCTGGTAGACCAAAATATGTGGGATGCATTTGTCTTAGTCAACAAAAAAGTACAACCTGTTCTAAACCAAAAATATCAGTGAGTGATATCATTTGTCTACCAGCATCTCTTGGTTCAGGTCTACTACACAGTGTTGACTTTTAGCTTCTGCTGGCATTGAGCAGCTCCCAAATATTATGTTAGAGGCAGGTGTAGCCTTACCAGTACACTCAATTAGGTAGTGTAGGATAGCCCTTTGCACTGTGGTATTCAGTGGCTGAGTTCACACAACACACTAACCCATGCTCAGTGGTTGAGGTGGGTTGCTGTTGAACCGTGGGTTGCTGTTGAACCATGGGTTGTTGTTGAACCATGAGTTACCATGTTGTCTGACAGGTTTTCCACAGAGCAGGTTTTGCACAGAGTGGCTTGTTAACCAGCCAGAACAACTCAACAACAAATCATGGGTTCTCAAGGTGGCTTATTTGAAGAAGAAGAAAAAAAGCACACTGCATGGGTAACAAGCCACCCTGTGGAAAAAACACTGCATTCAGACAACACAGTAACCCACGATTCAACAACAACCCACACTCAACCACTGCTTGTGGGTTAGCGTATTGTGTGATCCCAGCCTCTATGGCCATATCATTGATTCTCAGGCTGGGCTGAACAGGTATGCTGGAGCATGATGACATGTGTTGGGTAGGGATGAATGAATGGGCCAGTTTTTCTTTCTCCTACATTCACTTTTTTTTTACTCTCAAGGTCTTTCTGTCCCATTTATGAAGAAACTTGAACATTTGAGGCGGGGGGGGGGGAGAGAGAGAGAGAGAGAGAAAGAAAGAAAGAAAGAAAGAAAGAAAGAAAGAAAGAAAGAAAGAAAGCCAAACAAAATTCTCACCCATTCTCATCATTGGGTATAATGTAGAAATGTAAAGAAGATTGGATGGAGAATCAAAAGAGTTCTGGTGGAAAGGTGGTGCAGAGAGAGCTGTTTACTACAGTGGCAAAAGACCACAGTGTGTGTTCCCAGCAGGCAGGCAAGAAGGCTACTATAAGGTCGGAAGAGGGTTTTCATATTTCAAAAGAAAGCACAGCCTTCTGTGATTCACATCATAGTTAGAACTGAACCTGCTGATTGTTGCCTTGTTTTGTTGCTCTAAATGCGATAGAATTCTTTCCCGATTTGAAATACCTTTGCCTGAATGGCCCTTTAAAAACTCAAAGCTGTAGAGGTGAAAGATAAGATTCACCCATAGGACTAGAAAACCTGAGGGTGAAATGCCTACAAAAGAAATGTGCTGCTTTCAGTGATTGCCACATTAAATCTACTCCTACCCTGGAACTGAAACACCCTTTCACCTTACCAGCTGGATTGATTGCCTCACCTGTTGCTGGCAATCATTCTACAAGGCGGGCGGTTATATCTACAGGTAGATCTTAACAAATAACTGCCTTACAAAACCAGCTCCATAAACAGCAACCGCAGTCTTCCAAAGTTTTTGTATAACCTTCAAACTCAGTTAAATTACTTTCTTTGCCATCACACTAAAAAGTACTGGGGGGGGGGGGAATCTGCAAATGACAGGCATGCCTAAATCCCACTGAGATCAGTGGGATTTGGGCTGAAATCTTGTGCATACGAACTAGGAGTAAATCCCATTGAACACAGTGGGACCTACTTCTGAGTAGACCTGTACTGGATTGTGCTCTTAACCATGGAATGACACAGTTTAGTTCTATTGATTTCAAGTGGACAGGTTCTGCAGCTAGGTTTTCTGCATCATTTCTCATTCTCAAAAATATGATATTTTTCATTGACTACACAATGAAACAGCCGGTATTGCAAAGGTACTCATTATAAAGTTCAATGAAATTTTACAGCAAACTAATAGAGGCAATTGTGGAAATGTAAATACTTCTCATCTTATTGTTGGGAACATCAAGATTCTACTACTTAAGAATGTACGAAGCTATTAGCAAGCATATACCCCGTCAGATTATTTGTGCATCTAGCCCAGTCTTATCTATTCTCACTGGCAATGGCTCTACAGAATCTCGGGCAGAGGTCTTTTGCATCAGGGGTGGGCAGACTTCAGGCTTGAGGGATCAACTTTGTTTTTCACTAGAGCCCTGGTCTCCATCTACTACTAGAGCCCAGGTCCACAATAATGGCTGGGAGGGGCACATCATACATTTGTAGCACAGTCCTATGTAGTGCTGGCTGTGGGTTTTGGGGGGCCCTTGAGCAACTAGGGATGTACGGATTTTGTTAAATACATTCTGTTGTTGTTTCTTGGATGGCCAGGCACCTTTCTTTCCATCATCCACTCATTGACAAGAGTTGGAATTTTTGCAGGATAACTTTGTTCATTTGCGTTTGCGCTAACGTGCACTTGCATTAATGTGCATTAGCACAGGTGCACATTTGCAAATGAACAAAATTGCACAAATCCCCCCAAGCACAAGTTAAAAAACAAAACTGGTCCACAAGTCTGTAGAATCCACACAACTCAGAGAAAGCCAGTCCACTGTGGAATCCACAGGTCGGATTCATTGATATCGGAACTCATTTGAATCCGTTGTGGATTTCTCTGACATCCCTACAGGCAAGACACCCGTAATGGTACCCTTCCCTTAGCAAGTGTTTTCACTGCAGTTATCACTAGCTGTTGCTCCTCCTCCTTTTCCTCATCGTTGCTATCAACTGCTTGCTTGCAAGTCAGAGACCCAGTGATCAAGAAGGCAGTAGCATCTACTCTTCCACCATCTCACCATCACCATTGGGCCAGAGTGAGAGGCTAGTAAACAAGCAGATTGCAAAAGTGAAGAGCGTGGGCCCTTATCTGTGGGTCCCATGATGTAGTGTGAGCTCTCGGCAAGTGCCTGACCATGCCAACCCTTGATGCTGGCCATGATCCTATGAATGTTTGTTTGGAAGTAAGTCCCCAAACAATCCCCAAAGCAATTTTCAGATTGTAGCCTTGGAAATAAGGAACAAGGATGCCTTGAACACATGCTTGCCCAGAGGTTCATTTTCATTTTCAGTCTCAAGCTTCTTTGTTTCAGCAGCCTAATTTATTTATTTATTTGGGGGAGGGGAGAGGGGGACCTTTTAGTTGTTGCTATTGTTAAACAATTGAGATTAGAAATCCTTGTCAATCTACTGCAAATCACCAAGAGATCTGCCAGTATATTCTGTTCTACCTTCTGGCCACCTCTGTTTTACATCACCAGCTACCTGATCTTTCTACTGGAGATGCCAAGGATTGAACGTGAGACCTTCTGCAGGCTTGACATGTGCTTTACCACTGAGCTAGGGCTGGTTTAAAGACTGGCTTTCTCTCATTGCGACTGCTTGAAATGGCTTCTGTGGATCCCTTTTGATGTTACATTCATAGCATGGGAGTTGATGCAGTATGTATTCCTCTGGTGCCATTCTGGTACTACTAGAAGATCTAGGTCATGTGGGAGGTGACCATTCCAAAGCCCTTTCTGATGCCAACATTGTAGCTCTTGGGATCTGAGGCAACGCTGCTGTGGGAAGAAGCCTCAGCATCCTTCCAATCTGCAACCATTAGGAGATCCAGGTCATATGGGAGGAGGGCACATCAAGGCTTTTTCCCATAGCAGTATTGCACATCCTGGAATTTGGGGCAACACTGGTGTGAGAAGGTATGTCCTAAATCTTCTGATGTTACTGAAGCAGTGCAGCAGAGCAATGCACACACTGCTCTCATGCCATAAAGATAACATCAGGAGCCTCAGTGTTATGTAGAACCAGTCACTGTATCATTCTTGTCGCACTAGTGGTGAGATGCACATGGTCTTCACTGTGATAAAGGTAACTGTAGACTGGCACAGCAACTTACCACATGGATGGTGGTCAATGTATAGAGCAGCCTTCCCCAGCCTGGTGCCCTTCAGATGTTTTGAACTTCAGCTCCCCACAGCCAGGATGGCCAATCATGATGAATACTCAGGCTTTTGTAGTTTTGTAGTCCCAAACATCTGGAGGACACCAAGCTGGAGAAGGCTAATTTAGAGTCTCTATGCTTTCACCAGCAGTTGCCCAAAAATCCAACTGGCATGGATATTCTCTAGGTAATGATGTTCATCCATGTGGTAAGTCACTATATTCATTGATTACAGCCATAGTGTGTGTGTGTGTGTGTGTGTGTGTGTGAAGGAGCACTGGAACTAGTTTCAACTCCCCTGCAAGGTAGGACAAGCCAATTCCAGCCCCAAATTCCCCAAAGACACCCAGTGGCCACACACACACACCCCAGGCCAAGAGGCACTGAAATAGCACTGAGGTTACTCAGAAGGAATCACACCAACCTTAAGTTGGATAAACATTTATTTAGGGAAGAGGGAAAGGGAAGGGGAATGGTGGAAGTAGTAGATTGTATAGAGGAGTACAAAGCTGAGATACACAAGAAGGAAATGCTTCTGCATAAAGAGCCTTTTACCAACACACACAAGAAAAATAACAAAAGCTGGCTAGCCTACCCTTGTACATACTGAAAGGCCTCCTGGGATAGAGTCCAGTCATTGAGCCAGGCCCAACGACTACCATAACAAGAGGAGACAACCACACCTCTGCCTCAGCTCCTTTTAAAGCTCAGCCCTGGCAACCCAAGGCAGCTTTCCCCCAGCCAATCACCAGCCCTGTTCTTGGGTCCTTCACCCCAGAAGGAGGCAGGATCTTCCCACCAAACCCAGCTGTTATCTCTTTCCCAATTAAGGAGGACTGAGCCTGGCCTTGAGCGGCAAGACTGAGGAGCTCCCCAGATAACACACTCCCAGGTGGTTGCATCAGCCGTGAGAGCAAGGCCTGGCTTCATGGCGGAAGAGTAGGCCGGTGTTCTTGACAGTGTGTGTGGAGTCCTCCCCACAGGGAAACTGTTTTCAGTATACCTGCCAGTCAGTATACTGGCTGGATGCACCATTTCATCCGTTGCATGGAAAGAAGCCTAGACAAATATAAAATGTGATCCAAGTATAATTCATCTTAGCTGTCACACTCATTAACTAAGTCAAAGATTCTGTGTAAACTAATTATCATAAATAAAGGTAGGAATGTGGATTTAGCATGACTATTGGTAGGTCCTCTAAACATTCATTGAAATACTAGCCATCAGTGGACTGTTCTGAAAAATGAGTGTATGGCAGGGGTGGGCAACACATGACCCTCCACTGTGGCCCATGGTACACCTGTATTTCAGGGGGTATCTGAAAAAACCCAGCATCTGTAGTGGCTATGGATCACCAAAAGGGTCAGATTTAGCATGCAAACATGCTAAATTTGGCACTTTTGGTGCACCACAGGGCTCTGAACACCATGTTAAAAAATATTTCAATTCATTTTTGGGGACCTGTGGTCCCAGCTGCCCACCCCTGCTGAATGGAGACATTATTCCAATAGTGGGATATGGATTCTCTTGGCAACCTGTAGCCAGAGAGAAAGGGGTGGCAGAGAGAGAGAAGGGGGTAGCAGAAAAAGTAAGAGAAAAGTGGTAAGCCACCTGCTTTTGCCTTTGACCTGCCCACTGTGAACATGTGTGGCTGACAAATTACCCATGAGGAAATGTTGCCTTCAACAGAAAAAGGGTCATCCACCCATAGGAGCACTCTACACAGTCCTCCTCCTATGGAGCTGACTGGGTGATCCTTCTTTCGCTGCTTGGCCCTGTTTGCCTCGCAAAAGGGTTTTGTTTTAGGCTGCCTGTGCTTGTGCTGCTAAGGTGCTCAAACCTCTGTCTTAGTGGCTGTAAGTCTGAGTTATAGGTCTCTTGCCCCCCTCGACATAGTGGCCTCTGTGTTCTAGTGTCCTTCTGCCTGCCTGTTGTGTGTTGTATGGCACGGGTGGTCTTGAGGATGGGGTCATTCTGCTACTGCTGTGCATTTATTGGTGTCTCTAATACAGGGTTTATGTGGGGGTGCCATTAGACCTCATGTTTGGTGGGTGGTGGCAGAGTTACCTTTTTTAGTATTGCCATGTTGCCTTTTCCCCCCCTCTCTGTCTATGGTTGTGGTGTTTTCTCCAAGTGCATAGAAGCACTACTATTAGCCCTGGTGTATCAGCTACTGATATAGCAGGACAGCACGATTGTTGTCCCATAAATCACTCTTTTAGGTAAGCAGTTAAAAGAAAATTAAATCTGCAGCTCTGCATCGCTAGATGAATATTCATATCTTTTCGAACCATTCTCATGGGCGTTAAGAAGCATTGTTCTCCATTACACCTGCATAAGGCTTTCTTGCTTCTTTGTATCCTGGAAAAGTATTACTGTGTAACTTGGTCCCGCGAGTCATTCTTTCACACAGCAAGTTTGATTTTGTTAATTGTAACTGAATGCAAATGCAGTCGTTAGTCAGAACTGGAATCCATAGTTGCCAAGCCTTTATTTTGTATGTTTTGTATGCTGCTAATATGGTATTTTATGAAATGTCCCCTCATAATACAATTTCAAGCAAATATTCCCTTTCTCTTTGGAAGGATACTTCCTGTCATTAGCCACCAATTAGCGATTCATGGGAGCCTGCTGAAACACTCTGTATTCAGCCCTTCTGTTGCTGGCAGTGGGTAAATTTTATGTCTAAAGCAGAACAATTCAATGTCAGATTGAATTTTGTGCTCTAATGCAGATCCGCATTACAGCACTAGTACATTTTATTCACAGATAATATTTTGTTCAGATCCATTTTATGCTTTTCTCATTACAAATACGTTCACCTTGAAACACTAATTAAGGGCACCATCTCCTTTGGCAAAACAGAAGAGAAAGAATATACTGAGAATTGCCACTCTTACTCCCCTGACCACAGTAGGGCAGGAATGTCCATAAGTTGAATCTATGAAGTGAGGCACTCAGTGCTGGCTGGGGAATGCTGGGAGTTGTAGGACTTTTTTCTGTCCAAACCTGCATAGGATTGTGCACTAAGTGCTCTAAGAAGAAGAGAGATTTGTACACTCCTCTGGCACATATGTTGCTTGACTTTATGTCCACTCCTTGTGTCCTATATTATACCTCTGTACCAATGTGATATCTAAGGGGCTAACTGCACATTATATGTGAATTGTGTAACAGAGCTTTGACATTATATTTTAAAAGAGAACACAGAACATCAGCATCCTCTTATTTATTAATTAGGGCAATCCTATCAGTGCAGGGGGTTGGGGTAGAGGTGGGAATCTGCAGATGGAGGAATCATCTTAGCCAAAGTCCTGCTGGGCCCATGCTGGCACGATAGAAGGGTGGGAGCAGCAATATTTTGCTTTTTCTCCTCTACCTTTTCTTTTTCTTTTCTTTTCTTTTCCCTTTTATAATTCTCATCCTATTGGTTGCAATGGTAGAGAAATTACATACACCAGCTCCAGGGCTGGCATACCTTCCTCCCAATTCCACAGGTGTATCAGGAGACTGGGAAAACTATGGATCCTGTGGAATCCACCCACAGAATGCCCCCCCCCCCCCGTCTCTACAGATCCCAGAACTCTTGGCTTTTGTGAAATTTAAATTCTAGTAATTATTTCTAAATTTGCATCTAGACATAGAAATGAGCATATGCAGATTGGTCTCTTCTTTTCCCCTCTTTTTCAGCAATGCATAAGCAGCAACCCTACTTTAGGCAGAGCTGGGAGATAATGCATGGGCTAAATCCCAGTGGCTTAGGGGGTTGGTCTGGCTGCAGGCTTGAGTCCTTAGCAATCCTTGGACAAGGGGTACAATATAAATAATAAACTAATAACATATTGAAAATATTTATTCAGTTTAAAAGTACGATTCACATGCTTCTGCATTTGTACATATAGACTCCCATATAGATGTGCTTAGCTGAGTCATAGACACTGGGTTTATTCACACAGCACGCCAACCCATCATGACTGACAAGGTACGTGCTGTGGGTTCTGCAAACACCCCATGGTACGTGGTTCGTGCACCCAACAAATGATCAGGCTTGCCATGGCTTGTTTTCCCTCTCCTTCCCCTCTATTTCTCCCACCTGCTCTGGCATGTATCCCAGCTGCCTTCATGGCAGAATCCCCATCCCATGATCCCTCACACTCTTGCTATGGCAGCAGCCTGTCTCCAACTGGTCTGCTGCATGCTAGAGGCATCTTCTGCTTTTGCCAACTCCCCCCTCTCTTGGCCCATTCCACCCCCTACTTCCCCCACTCTCCTACTCTCCACATGTCAAATCCTGGGAATCAGTTGCTAAGGGTATGATCTGCTCCCCTTTCCTCACTTTGACAGCTGTCAGTGTGCACAAATTACTCACTGTCAGGTTGGGGAAATGGGACCAGATCACACCCTTAGCACAGTTATCCTCAAGTTCTGAAGTGTGGAACTTTACTCTTGGGTGTCCCCCCTTCTATTCTACCCTTCCACAAGTCTCCTTGAAGTGGTTTGAAGGGTGATCTAGGGTCCACCCCATTGTTAGAGTTCCCATTTGCAGTAAAAGGTGATCTCTGAAAATGGGATGGACCCTAGATCATGCTTAAAACCACTTCAGGGAGACTCAGGAGGGGTGGAATGGAAGGAGGGACCCAAAGGGTAAGGGTCCAATCTGGTCCCCAACACACACACACCTGTCAGCTATCAAAGGCTGTCAGACTAGTACAGATGCATCCCTATCTTGTCAATTACTTTGTATATTTCCTAGTACACTTTGTGTCCTTTGACAGCTGAAACATACAAGGCAATCGACAAGGTAAGGCTATGTATTGTTTGACAGCTGCAATTGTGCACCTCTGTAATTGTGAAAACCTGAACACACACCCCCCCCAACACACACACAAAAATACAAAGACATTTGCGCACATTCCCAGGGCTGGAAAAAAATTCAGTCCCATTTTGCGCAAATATCATAGTGCGATTTTTGGGATGCCAAACGAATGACCACCCTTCCAAAGTGCTGCTTGGGCAATGGTGGAGGGGGTGTTGTTGCAGCACAGGCAAGATCGCCCAGCAAGAGCAGCAGAGATTTCTGCTGCTCTTGCCAAACAGCTCCTGCCCACAACTCACAATGGGTTAGCAGTGCTGGGTTCAGACAATACGCCAACCCATCATGGGTACAACAACCCCTAAAACAAGCAATGGGCTGTTAGTACGGCTGTGCATGGATCCCCGGATCCAACTTGGAGGCTGCTTCTAGGTTTCTGAGGTGGGCCTGATTTGGTTTGGGCTGATTCCAGGGGCCCCCAACTCTCCTTGGCCTATGAAGCCGAAGCAGGTTTTGGACATCCGAATCCCTCTTCGCCCTCCCCACACACACGCCACCCAGCCCCCAGCTCCTTACCTGGGCCCTTAGGCTTATTCTGTGGGGGGGGGCACTGCTGCCACTGGGGAGATGCCTCCAGCGCTGCCACCAGAGGAGCCACTCCCGGGGAGCCACCACCAGGGGAGTCGCCACTGCTGATCCCGCCAGTGCTGCTGTTGCCAGCTGGGGAGCCGCCACCAGCTTCTAGGCTCTCTGGATGCATGCCAGGAGCTGTCTTGTTCTGGGGGATGGGGGGAGCCATTTTTACAATGGCGACTCCCTGTATTTCCAGAAATATAGGGAGTTGCCATTATAAAAATGGCTCCCCCCTCCAGAACAACAAGATGGCTGCTGGCACATGTCCATAGGCCCCAGGTAAGGGGCGGCAGCAGTGGCAGCAGTATGACAGCTGGGCTTCCAGATCGTGCTGGATCGCGCCAAAGCACTTCAGAGCAACCTGATTCACTTTTGGCCACTTTGTGCCCCCTCCACCTTGCCTTGGAGGTGGCTCGAAGCAGCCCGAAGTGGCCCGCTTTGACTCGGAGCTTGGGCTTCATGCTGAAGTGGTGCACAGCCCTAGTTGTTAGGGTGGCTTGTTGCCGATGCACAAGCCAACCTGTGGGAATCGGTCCAGGTTTGCACAACACAACAACTCCCTGTGGCTTGTCACCCATGATGGGTTGTTGTGTTGTGCAAACCCAGCCAATGTGTATAGTGAATCATGACTTTAAATATTCTTAAATAGAACCATGAGAGAGCACACAATGCAAATGACAGAGTGCATATAAGATTGCAAAATGACAGAAGTGCTGTATTCAGGAATCAGGCTGGAATCTGAAATCCTGGGACAATGACATACTTTTCTTCTATATGACTTTTGAAAAGGACGAGACCAGAATAAATAATTTTCCTACCTAGTCCCCTTCTCCTGTGGCTGTTATCATTTCATGTGGTTATGTTGCATATAATTGCACAGAATAAACAAAATATTAAATGTGGTACTTGCTGAACTTTAGATACATATAGTAATGATATAATTAAGCTGTGCAATTATGAAATTAGAATGTGCCATTACTGACTGAAAACTTGCTACAACTTAATTTCCCTCATTAAAATACTTAAGGAAAGAAATTTGCAGATTGGATATTCTATGTTGCAAAAAGGTTAAGGCTCTTATTGTGGTTTATTAGCACCCGTGATAAGATGGGAGAAAGGTGAGAAGGCTTTTTGGGGACATATTTTGCTGTAATCATTCAGACAAAACTGTAAAACCACTCTGTGTGCCAGATGTAGGGATGCTGGAGAAATTCGAGATGGACTAAGTTCGGGCTTCTACAACTCTGACCTGCGGAATCCACTGTGGACCTATCTCCTCAGGCTGCAGAGTCCGTGGGCTTTTGGATCTTTAGGGGGAAAAAAACTTTCCTGAAATGTATGCAGATTTATTCATAAGAAAATGAGCAAGTTTCTGCTGAAACTGGAAAATATATCTGGGGAAAAGTTGGATGAGATGGGGGGAAATACGCGAAATGTTACGTACTCACATAAATTACACAAATTGTTGCGAACCCTCTTATGGAATTATTTGTGTGTTTTTCCACATGACCCCCTCCCCCAATTGAGTTCATCTGTGAACAGATGCTGGAATGGACACCACCGCACAATCCATGAAACACGCACACGATAGATTTCACAAAATCTGGACATCCCTAATCTCAACACTTAAAAGGGATATAGAGGCCATAGTCCATTGTCACATAAACCTAGGGATGTATGAAACAGCCTTACCTTCAGTCTGCCGGGGGTCCGCGGGTGGGGGAGGCGATCTGTCCCTCCCCCTGGAATCCTCACCGGCCAGCTCTGCCTGCTGGCGGACTTCCGGCCTCTGGGTCGCAAATGGTGTCCAGTGTAGCGGACACCATTTGCGTCCCTGCTCTTTGCCATGATAGGCTACATAAAGATTTATATAGCCTATCACGGCCAAAGGCAGGGACGCAAATGGTGTCCGCTACGCCGGATGCCATTTGCATCCCATCCGCAGACAGGCAGACAGGCGGCAGCAGACAGGATGGACAGGACGGACAGCAGCGGATGGACAGAGCCAGGTAGGGTCCGTCCCGACTGGGCTTCGCAGGGTGGGGGGGGGGAGCAGTCCGTTCCACCATGGACTCCGGGGGGCCGGATTCTAAGAATCCAGCCTCACTGGAGTCCGTGGCAGAATTCTCTGCCATCTCTACATAAACCTCAAAAGCTAAAAGCCCTTTTCACATGTCCAACTGAATGTGCATATAGGGCGTGAGCCCTGAAAGCATTTTAAAGAACCTTTGTGTGCACAAATGGTGCATGTTGAGGTTGGACTTGATGGTCTTATAGGCCCCTTCCAACACTACTATGATCCTATGTGTAAACTCTTTCACATTTTAACCTAAATGTGGATACAGACTAGGTCAAAACACTACAAACAGGTGCAGTCCTGCTGCCCTTGTGTGCACATTCAGTTGAATGTCTAAGGGCCAAATTGGATTTGACATTTGTCATGCTGTCTGGCATTGTTTAGCTGATTTTTGTTAAATAGCCAGAGCTGGGAGCTGATCAGAATTCTTCCTGCGCCTGGCTACATCTGCTACGTGCAATGGGGGAAGCAAATAGCAGGCCCGTGTGTGTGTGTGTGTGTGAGAGAGAGAGAGAGAGAGAGAGACCATAGTGAGGCCCAAAATCCCACATGCTATGAAAACCAGCCCTTCCCCCAGCTATTTTAGTTTAACAAAAACCAGCTATACAACACCAGCTATGACAAAGGTCACATCTGGTTTGGCCCTGGGAGTGGCTAATCGAGTTCAACCTAGGGATGCCCTTCCCTTTACAGCACACCAGCCTCCCATTTAAACATTGTTGTTGTTGTTCAGTCGTTAAGTAGTGTCCGACTCTCGGTGACCCCATGGACAATAGCATGCCAGGCCTTCCTGTCCTCCATTCTCTCCCGGAGTGTGCTCAAGTCCATATTCATTGCATCGGTGATGCTATCTAGCCATCACATCCTCTGCCGTCCCCTTCTCCTTTTGCCTTCAGTCTTTCCCAGCATCAGGGTCTTTTCCAGTGATTTTTCTCTTCACATTAGGTGGCCAAAATATTTGAACTTCAGCTTCAGTATCCGTCCTTCCAATGAGCAGTGAGGGTTGGTTTCCTTTAGGATTGACTGATTTGACCTCCTTGCAGTCCAGGGGACTTGTAAGAGTCTTCTGCAGCACCACAGTTCAAAAGCATCTATTCTTCGGCGCTCAGCCTTCCTTATAGTCCAGCTCTCACAGCCATACATTACTACTGGGAAAACCATAGCTTTGATTAGACGGACCTTTGTCGGCAAGGTGATGTCTCTGCTTCTTACTATGCTGTCTAGGTTTGCCTTAGCTTTCCTCCCAAGGAGCAGGCATCTTTTAATTTCATGGCTACAGTCACTGTCTGCGGTGATCTTGGAGCCCAAGAAAATAAAATCTGTCACTGCTTCCATTTCTTCCCCTTCTATACGCCAGGACATTTAAATATACATTTCCTAAAAAAAATATTAAAGATCAGGAGGGACAGGGAGCCTGAGGGGTGCCAAGCAAGGCATCTGCAGGCACACTGGTGCCCATGGGCACCATACTGGGCACCCTAGCTGTGATATATATATTTTTGAAATGCTTTGGGCTAGCTGCCAGAAAAGCAAGAAACAAGACCTTTCCCCTCATCCACCTGTTGTTGTTATTGTTGCTGATTGTTATTGTTTTTAACATGTACAATGTTAGTGAATAAAACCAGCAAGGCTCTGCCCCTAAGCTCACTTTATGACTTGCCTCAAGGCTCTATTCAGGTATGTTGACAATCCTACACAGATGTGCATGCTCTCGCTCTCTCTTCACATACACTCACACCCTCTGGAAATTTCCAGCAATACAAGAAAAATAGACATTCTTTTCTCCCTGTTCTAAAATCTTCCATCGCAGAGTTGGAGAGGTGGCCTTTCTGCTCCTTCTGTGTGATGTGATATGTGGTTTAAACCTCCATGTATTGAGCTTTAGGATTTTTTAAATACACAATGACGGAAGAAAAGGTTCTTTAACAAGGGGCTTTCCCCCATGTTTTAAGTTTTGTGCTCAGGTGTTTAGACAAGAGTGCCAGAAGGCCCTCTGAGATGTGCCCTAAGCTGCTCCATTCTTTCTCCGAAACATCACAGCTTCTCTTTGTTGACAGCATTCATTCTTTCTTTATGGCCTAACCTTAATAGAGGAACATGGCAGTGGATTTGCAAGATGTATTCTTCCACAGAGTCTACTGGCTGTAATTCAGACACTTTTACAGATCTCTACAGGAGTGCTGGAGTCTTCATTATTTCCTCCAGTAGTAAAGGAGAAACTATTTTTATGCAAATACAGGCTTCTGCAGGGGGGAGAAATGCTGTCGGCCTTCTTGGCTGGCAATAGAGGATTTCTTCTTCTTTCATGTTCAGACGAGCTATGGCTTGCTTCACCTTTTTTCTGTTTCTTGACTAAATTGTGTAATAAAAGACTTCGTTCCCACAAATGAAAGACATGATTCTAACGATGAGTCTAGCTCAGAGGAACAGTTGCTGGATTGCTGCTAAATGAGCAGAACATCATTCCCCTGAACGGGGACTACACTTGGATTGCGGGGGAGGGGGTTGCTTCCTGCAGTGACAAAAGTTGATCGACTCCTAGGTTACATTACCATTTATTTCAGATGGCTTTTTTAGCTCAGAATAAATTGAATGACTACTTTAATACAGTTTGCCATTGAGGTCCATTTCCTGCTGCTCAGTGGCAGGTATGACACACAGAAACAGTGGGAGTTAATGCAGCTCATAGTGAGATTTCCATACAGAAATTCAGTCAGACAGCAGGAAACCCTGGGATGGTCTTTTCCTCATCCACACTGTTCCACAACCGAAAACTAAATACAACAGATGGAAAGAGCAGCTTTCGATACCGTCAACCATGGTATGCTTCTGGATCGTTTCTCTAGATTGGGCATGGAAGGCACAGTTTTAAAGTGGTTTCAGTCCTTTCTGGAGCAGCAGTCTCAGAAGGTGGTGGCGGAGGACTTCTGTTCCACCCCATGGCCATTTGACTGTGGGGTGCTGCAAGGTTCTATCTTGTTCCCCATGCTTTTTAACATCTACATGAAACTGCAGGGGGAAGTCATCAAGAGGTGGGCTGAAATGTCATCAATATGTGGATGATACTCAGCTCTACCTCTCGTTTCCATGTGCACATCTTAGGGAGGCTGTGGAACTCTTGAAGTGGTGTCTGGAGGCTGTTTTGGGATGGATGAGGGTGAACAAGCTGAAACTTAATCCAGACAAGGCGGAAGTACTGTGGTTTTGGAAACCAACTACTTCAGATGGAGGTTTACAATTGGTCTTCGATGGGGTTGCACTCCCGCTCAAAGACCAAGTGTGCAGTCTGGGGGTCCTCCTGGACTCTGAGCTAACTGGGGAAGCCCAGGTGCCTGCTGTGTCCAGGAGTGCTTTTTACCAGCTTAGGCTGGTACGCCAACTGCAGCCCTATCTGGAGAGGGCGGACCTTGCTTCAGTTATCCACACACTAGTGATGTCCAGGCTGGACTACTGTAATGCGCTATATGTGGGGCTGCCTTTGAAAACAGTTCAGAAACTCCAGCTCATGCAGAATGCTGCCACCCGAGTATTGGTGGAGGCAAGGCAATTTGATCACATAATGCCTATACTGTGCCAGCTGCAGTTTCTGAGCCCAATTCAAAGTGCAGGTTTTGACCTTTAAAGCCCTAAATGGTTTGGGACCAAGTTACTTGAAGGAGCGCCTTCACCCATATCAGCCTGTCTACACTTTAAGATCAGAAAGAGAGGCCCTTCTCATTTGCCCACCTGTGAGAGCAGTCAGGTGTGTGATCACACATGAGAGGGCCTTCTCTGCAGTGACCCCACACCTTTGGAACAAGCTGCCATCAGAGGTCCACCATGCTCCATCATTGCAGGCTTTTAAGAAGGCCTTGAAAACATATTATTTTACCTTGGCCTTCTCTTGATATGACTGCTATTGTTGCTGTTACTGCTGTTATCATTGTTGCTGGTTTTGTTGTTGGCTTTTGTTGTTGTTTTTATTGTTTTTATGTTTTTATCACTTTTAATATTTTAACTGTTTTTATATATTTTATTGCTGTAAGCCACCTTGGGAGGGCTTCTGCCCTGAAAGGCAGCCAATAAATGTTTTTTTAAAAAATAAATAAAAAATGAATAAAATAAAATAAAATAAAAGAGCAGGAAGACATGATCGTGCAGCACAGAGGTGGTTTCCAAAGTTTCTAAACATGGAACATAATTCAAAGAATATGGAGGTGGCGGGGGTGGGGGGTAGAAGGGGAATTAGTAGGGCTGTGCACCGCTTCTGTCTGAAGCCCGAATAATGAAGTGAAGTGGGCTGATTCAGAGGTGTCTCATCATGATACGAAGCAGACTAGACCAGCACCGAGGTGCCCCGAAGCAAAGTGGCTCCTCCATGTGGTGCCTTGTCCATCTCAGAGATTCGTAACTCTTCCTATACCTTCTGAGCTGCCCAGGCAAGCTGTCTCCAAAATGTATCAACTTCTGAACAATCACATGGAGGGGCAGGAGGAGGAGGAGGAGGGAGGGGGGAAGGCGAGGGGACGCGGAGGCACCAAATGTATCAATTTGAGAGAGATTCGGCCACCAGGAGGGGTGGGAGAAGGGGAGAGGTGATGGAGGAGGGAGGGAGTTCTGCTGTGAGCCAGCCTCTGTTTGCTCATTGTGAGAGAGGTGGAGAGAACTGTCTGAATGTTATTTGGCTAGAGCAGTGGTCTCCAAAGTGGGGTTCATGCACTCTGGGGGGGTGCAAGACGATCCATTGGGGTGCGTGAGATGCCTGATAATTGAGCAGCCTCCTGTTCCCCTGATGAGCTGCCATTGTGTGCAATGATGGCGGTGGCAGCAGCGGTGGCAGCATCAGGATGGGACGGGAGCTGAGACAGATGCTCCATGGCATTTCTCTCTCTGCTCCAGTCCTAGCCATGGGGAGCAACGGCCCCAGTCTCTGCCAGGCATGGCAGAGGAAGCCTTAACCCTTCCCACTCTCCTTTGGCAGAATGAAGCCGAGAAGAAAGTGCTGGAGACTGGTTAAACGAGGGTCCATAAAATCAAAACGGATCCTCATAACATGATATGATTTTTAAAGGGGAGACCCACAAAACCACCATCCAATCACAGACCGCATCTGTCTCCATGGACTGAATCAGAAAAATTATGGAACCACCACTTGTGGCACAGCCACAGCACAAAAACATGGGTCCTTGGCAGGGATCCTCTTGATTTCATATGATTTTTGCATAGCAAATCCCCCAAACCACCATCACACGATGGTGAGAAATCATCACAAAGAACACATCTGCCTCCACGGACTGAATAAAAAATTACAGATCTGCCACTTGAAGGCGCAGCCATGGTGCAAAAACAGGGATCCAAGGCAGGGATCCTCATGATTTCATATGATTTTTAAAGGGGAGACCCACAAAACCACCATCCAATCACACACCACATCTGCCTCCACAGACTGAACCAGCAAAATCATGGATCCACCACTTGTGGGTGTAGCCATGGTGGAAAAACATGGATTCAAGGCAGGGATCCTTAGGAATCCTCATAATTTTTACAAGAAAGATACCTAAAAACCGTCATATCACAGAGCACATTTGCCTCCAGGAACTGAACAGAACATTCACGGATCAGCCACTCATGGGTGCAGCCACAGCATAATAACATGGATCCGAGGCAGAGATCCTCAGGGGTCCTCATGATTTTTACAAGAAAGATACCTCAAAACACCATCATCTCACAAAGCACATTTGTCTCCATGGACTGAATCAGAAAAATTGCAGATCTGCCACTCATGGGCACAGGCACAGCATAAAAACATGGATCAGAATTTTATATGGCATCCACATGAAACTATGGTCAAACCATAGATCATATGGATGCCCATGCACCGAACCAAATCCATGTTTTTGTGCCATGGTGGTTCTGTGAAGCATGGGAGTGTGATTGTTATGGATTCATTTTTACATCAGGCTTGCTCCATGAAGTACTGGATCAATAATTGTAATACTTTCCTTTGTGGCCATGGATGTGATCTGTGATCTAATGTGATCTTGTGGGGACACTATATTAAAATCCAGAGGACCCATAAGGAACTGCATCTTGAATCCATTTTTTTCTTGCCATCCTGGATCTGAGAAATATAGGATCCATGCCACTGACATGGACTTGCTTTGTGATTCAGCTATGATTTTGGATGCACTATAAAATCCAGATGATCTATCAGGATCCACGCCTCACATAAATGGTTCACACTATTTGAGGTGAAGCAGAAGATCTGGGATCTGCTGGAAAGCAGCAGATCTGGGATGCTTAGTGTGCATACTTGGACAAAGATGAGTTCTGTGCTTTGATGGGGTGGGTGGGAAGGGGGGATGCAATGTAAAAATTCAGAGGATCCATATGGAATTGGGCACAAGTGGCGCATCTGTGATTTTTCTGGTTCAGTCTATAGACGCAGATGTGCTCTGTGATTGGATGGTGGTTTGCAGGGGGGGGCCTTTAAAAATCATATGAAATCACGAGGATCCTTTTTTGATTTCATGGGTCCTTGTTTTACTTTCTTCCCATGCTATGACAGCTGTGTTAGTGTCTCCCCATCCCACCCTTCTGTAATAGGTTTACTGATCATTCTTGCTCTTTGTACATTTAAAAATCCAGAAAATTTCAGTGTAGTTGCTTACCTACACACACATGCACTTTTTTTTTTCAATTCTCTCTCAACCACTAGTTTGCCCTTACTTTGATTCTATCTAAACTTTTTACAAATATCCTTGTTCTTGGATCCCCTCCACCTCCCCTTCTCAATTCCTGTATTCCTTCCCTTCCCATTTTTTTTTTATCTCTTTCCCCTAAAAATAAAATAAATAAATAAAAATTAAAACCCCTTTCTCTTCTGTTAGGGTTATTATAGCTAGTCCCCTTTGTAGTTTAGTGTTTGCTTTTCAACGTGTGTGGGCTTGCATGTGTGTGTGTGTGTGTGTGCACGGGCGCGCGGGCGCTTGTGCTGTGTGGACAAGCAAACAGTGTGTGTCAAACGACCACACAAAGTCCACATTTCCAAAAACAGTGGGCAAAGCACTACACACATTAACAGCTATTATTTCAATAATACAATACTACACTGTGTGTTGCAAAGCAAGCAATATGAGGCATCTTTGGGGTCTTGGCAGGGGCAGAGGTGGGTGAGGTGCTGCTGTGCCCTCCTGGCAGGGTTGCTGTGTTGCTTCCTGCCTCTGTCAGTCCAGCAGACAAGTGTCGTTGCCCTTCATTCAAGTCAATGTGCCCACCTGGCAGGGTTGCTGCATTTGTTTGCTTCCTGTCTACCAGCCAGTGTTTTCCCAGGCAATTCAGCCAAAGAGACCCTGAGGTTATGGACTGTGAATAGGAAAGTAGTACTATTTGCACTTCAAAGAAACCTACAGCAGAGTTTAGGGATACTGACCTCCTCACCGCTTCAGCACCTAACTTGATTATCCCCTTATAAACTTTGGTTTGAGTTTCTGAGAACAGCACATTTTACCTGCACCTTGCACAAAACCTAGTGGGCCAAACTGTCTGAGATTTGGCAGGTGGCATGCCCTCCAGGGGGGCTGAGAGGGGCCCAGATTTCAAACATTTCTGTGGAAACAGTGAAAAGTTATAGCTCTTTGCTTTGAGTTGTTTTGTGGAAAAAATCAAATTTTACATGCACCTAGAACAAAACCCACTGGGCCAAACCATCCGAACTTTGGCAGGTGGTGTCCCCCCCCCCAGGGGCGATGAGAGGTCTCCAAATTTCATGTATGTATCATAAAAACAGAAAAAGTTGTGGCCATTTGTGTTTTCCCATGCAAGTCAATGGGAAAACATCAAAAAACGAGTGATTCAGGAAATACTCATTGAAGCTGACCAGATATATACTATTCATGTTTATAAATACTTATTATCTATGAACAAATATGATACATGTGGTTTACAGCAGGACTGGAATAGGGAATTGGAATGTCCTGTTTTGTTTAATCAATGGACCGCCGTTTTGGCATCTGTATAGGATATCTCTGTGGATCTTCAGTTACGCCTTATTCTGGACGCCACAATGTCTCTTTAATAAAGGCTTGTCAAATTCGGCTAATTGTTCGAGGTGTAATGTAGTCAATGCTTCTCTCATTCATATGTTTTGGAAATGCCCAATAGTTGCCTCCTTTGGGGAAGAAGTTATTATATGGATAAATTTTGTATTGGAAAGTTCTCTGAGAGCCAGCATGGTGTAGTGGTTTGAGCGTTGGACTGGGAGCCGGGAGATCTGGGTTCTAGTCCCCACTCAGCCATGGAAGCTCACTGGGTGACTTTTGGTCAGTCACAGACTCTCAGCCCAACTTACCTCACAGGGTTGGTGTTATGAGGATAAAATGGAGAGGAGGAGGATTATGTACACTGCCTTGGGTCCTTGAAGGAAAAAAGGTGGGATAGAAATGCGATCGATAGATAGATAGATAGATAGATAGATAGATAGATAGATAGATAGATAGATTTTACTAATGTAAATGTTCTCTTAAATTACCTGTTTTTTGGAATGTAACTCATGGTCAGCATAAATGGATCTTTCATACCCTTGTGGTTGCTATGATACAGGAAGGATAAAATCTTACCACCTATAATGCAATGGATTGAAGACTTAATAATGCTAGCAATATTTGAAAGAGCAGTATATAGGCATAACTTGCAAATGGACTTATACTTGGATATCTGGTCTGCTTTTGCTGAAGTTTATGTGTAACCTGCTTTTTCCCTCTTTTTTTCTCCTTAGAATATTGTAATATTTGAAACTGAGGATTTTAGAATATGTTATATTCTTAATTCTTTTTTCTTTTCTTTTTAAAATGTTTTTGGTTTGTTTGTTTTGCTTTGTTTGATTAAAATTCACAACAACAAAAATTGATTAAAAAAGAACACATGAGGGATTCGGATGTCCGAATCTCGCTTCAAATTCAGATCCAAGTAGAAGCGGATGGGGTCCAAATCAGTCTAAAGCAGAGTAGGGCCACTTCAGACGATCTGAAGCATCATCCAAAGCGGAGCAGCAGGTCCGTGCACAGCCCTAGGAATTAGGCCTTATCTCCTGATCTTGGAATCAAAATCAACCAAACATGGTTGTTGTTGTTTATTCGTTCATTTGCTTCCGACTCTTCGTGACTTCATGGACCAGCCCACGCCAGAGCTTCCTGTCGGCCGTTGCCACCCCCAGCTCCACCAAGATCAAGTCCGTCACCTCCAGAATATCATCCATCCATCTTGCCCTTGGTCGGCCCCTCTTCCTTTTGCCTTCCACTTTCCCTAGCATCAGCACCTTCTCCAGGGTATCCTGTCTTCTCATTATGTGGCCAAAGTATTTCAGTTTTGCCTTTAATATCATTCTCTCAAGTGAGCAGTCTGGCTTTATTTCCTGGAGTATGGACTGGTTTGATCTTCTTGCAGTCCAAGGCACTCTCAGAATTTTCATCCAACACCACAGTTCAAAAGCATCTATCTTCCTTCGCTCAGCCTTCCTTATGGACATACCAACCAAACATACACACTCGCAAATGATTAATAGTATGTTAACTATTACACATTGGTGATGAATCTTCTGTGCCTGCTGGGCCAAACTAGATATAATTTTAAAAGTGTGAATGCATTGAACATGTATAGTTCCTCCCTCTAAATAACAGCTGGCATGGTTCAGGCAATCAGCATTGGCGCTAAAGCATGTTGGAAGGGGGTTAATCCTTCTCCCCCATGCTGCACTCCTGTTAAAAGTTGTACACACACCCCAGCATTGTAATCCCAATGCTGTAACTAGCCATGGGAAAGAACATTCCATTGGCACCAATGGACGCCACAGCACTGCAGGGCACTGTGGGAAATGACAGTAGTGGCTGACTGGTGTTCATTGGGTCCAGCATATCTGCAGTGATGGATCCTTTGCAGTGTTGCTTCCTGACAGCGGCCTGACCAGATCTGTTTTGCATGCCTTGTTTGCTTAGAACAACGTGGAAATAACCATCTCACTTTCCCAGGCAGTTTCCAATTTATGTATTTAAGATCATTTTGGCTGTGACCCATTTATGCAGCTTGCAATGTTTGCCTTAAGGAGGGGTTTGTATCTTGTTTGAAGTAAGATACTCAAAAGCTGTTTGGTGTTAGTGTGTGTGTGTTGGGGTAGGGGTTAGATTATGCACAATTTAAGTCTGGAATAATAAATGTTGACTTTGCTGGCAGTTGTCTGAGGGACTTTAAAGAAGAAATAGTTTCTCTTTTGAGGGAGGGATAGAGATGTATTTTCTATTAAAATCAGATGGAGACTAACAGGATGGATGGGAGAGAAAACATCACAGGCACAAAAGAAACTGGCTTATATACACAGAAGAGTTGCTTCCTCCCATCAATCAGAAGAAATCCTAACCGATAAAGTCCACTAAAATCTATTGAACCTCTTGCCAAGGGGCACATTACCCTGTTCAGTAACCAGTTTTTAACTGAGCAGGGGCTGATGGGCCAGCAACAATGACTTCACCCACTGGCACACTCTCACATGAGCCATGACACAGGCAAACGGCTTTTTAACCCCTCCTCCCTCAGTGTGAACAGTAACCAAGCTGTTATCAGCCCTTTCTGCTTCTGTACCTACACACTCCAGTCAACCTGTAACCAATGTGATGGTGACAAGGCAGTTATGTTTCCTTTGCGAATTTATTAGTGGACCTGTTGATGCAAGTGTAACTTACTTGAGGAATTTTCCTCTGAGGTAGACAAAACTGCCTGCTCCTGAAGCTGCTTTTCTTAACAAAAAGGTCCATGGTGGCATCAGAACATGCATTCACCTTCAATGTGTAGTTTATCCCTCAGAATGTGAGAATCGTTGAATTGGAGAAACTGACAGTAGCAAATTTGCTTTTGATGCCATGGTCTGGTGTGATCTGGCCTGGGTGCCTGGTGACGCACTGCAGATTTATACAAAAGTAAACAATTGGGGGGGGGGATGACATTTATAACTAAATTACGTGGTACCTCTGAAGTAGGACAGAATGTAGAATAGCAGCGTATATAAATTACTAAATCCCTATCCATATTTCACCATGCTAAATGGGTTGTGTGAAGTGATCCTCACAGAGAGCCCAAATTAAGAATGTATTCTTTACGCAGACATGTTACGTAAGTGAAAAGCATTTTGCTAACCCCGTTTTGATTGCTGTAGGACTTTCTCTAACACTTAACAACATAATAATTACCTTTGCTCTTTCTGCCGGTTGATGATATCACAAAGCACCTCCCCTCCATTAAAACTGTAAAGGTTATAATCAAGAGAAAGATGCCTTGAGAATTATACAGTAAATTCTTTGGGAAAGAAAGTTGTGTTTGGGAAGTTCCCTGTATCCTAGGGATAAGCAACTCGAGGTTCAGGGGGTAAATCCATCCCTCAGCATCAAACCTGATTCAAAAGATTCTTCCTGCCCCTTACCTACAGACACAATTATGGACCAATTTGTCTCAGTTTAAGCCACAGGCAAAGGGCTCCTTAGCCCCTCTCCATCAGTAGGAACAGCAACAAAGGTTCAGTCATATTTTTCCCCTTGTATACTTCAGCTGTTACAAGACACAGGTAAATGAACAGGTCAGGTACATAAGGAGAGAGGTCAGACAGAGCTCTGCTGCTATACACCAGGCATGGGCAACTTGTGGCCCTCCGGATGTTTTGGATTACATCTCCTATCAGCCCTAGTGTCAGGGTCTATGGGCTCAGTTACTGAGCCCATAGAGCCCCAGAGCAGTTCTGATTCTGAGGAAGAGCAACAACCCGTGGGAGAGGAGCTCGCTCGTCTCTCACAGGCACAGCAGCAGGGAGAGATTCTTCCTGCTTGCATTCCTGAGAGAGATAGCGCCCCTGGCAGTGAGAGAGTTGGGGATGGGGTTTTGCTGGACACTCTGCGCAGATGCAGGGAGCGGTGCCAGATGGAGGGCGCCAAGAGGAGGCGCTCTGCTCACTTGGCGCTAAAACAACAGTCGTGTCCCAAGGACCCAAGGGTAAGAGGGAGGACTTCTCCGTAGCCCATAAGTTCAGAGTCTTCCCGCCCTCCTCCTTCAAATGGGGACCAACTGCCTTACCTGGAGCTTAGGCTACTCTGCTAACTACCCCAGTGCAGTTCCTTGCTTTGTCGCTGGTGATTAGCATCTGAAAGAGTCATTAAGTTGTAAAAGGAATAAAGCCTTGGAAAGAATCCTTTTAGTCTATGTCTTGAGTTGGCTATTGGAGGGGACTGTAAGACGCAGCTAGGGCGCTCCTGACACCTAGCCAGCATAGCCAGTGGTATGTGAGGCTGGGCCATAGATTGCACATCCCTGCTCTAATATCTATAACTGCCAATGTATGTATGGAACTCATGGGCTAATCCAAGATTATGCGAGTGGACTCTGCTGGCAATGGGAGTTTCTCTTCCCTTCCTTCCCCCTGCAGCTCCCCTGCCCCCACCACACACACACCCAATCTGCTCCAGAGGGTCATCCAATCTTCTGGAGCAGATTGGGAGCAATCTGGGGGCTGCAGGGGGAGAGGTAGAATTCAATTCACTAGCAGGGTCCATTCTGCTAGCAGAAGGACATCATCAGATATAACCCATTCCAAATTTAACTGACTACATACACACTGAAAGGGAAGGGGATAAAGAGTAGGGCTGTGCACTGTGCTTCAGCCTGAGGCCTGAGTCAAAGAGGGCTGCTTCAGGCCCCTCTGAGCCCCTTCCGAGGTGAAGCGGAGGGGGCACGAAGCAACCCAGAGTGGGTTGGGGGCCCTCCGAAGCACCTTGGTGTTTTTCAGGGCTTTGGCACCCCCAGCCCAGCAGCACAGGCACTTCCAGGGCCTCAGCTGAGCCGACCATCACCGTCGCCACTTCTGCCACCACCATCGCCACCACCAGCTCCTGAGGCCTGGATGTGCTCCGGCTCTGATTGCAGGAAGCTACCATTTCAAAAATGGTGACTCCCTGCAATAAGAGCCAGTGTGCGTCCAGGCTCAGCAGCTGGCAGTGGTGATGATGGTGGCAATGGAGGTGACGGAGGATGAGGCGACAGAGGAGAAGGCAGTGGCGGAGGAGGAGGAGGAGGAGCCGAAGGTGGCAGCAGAGGAGGAGGAGGAGGAGGAGCCAGCAGCTACAGAGGTGGTGATGGAGAAGGAGGCAGCGGTGGCCCAGGTAAGGAGCTGGGGGGTTGCGCGAGGGCCTCGGGGGGGGCAAGCAGGATTGGGCCATCCAAATCCTGCTTCGGGTTCAAGGCTGAGTTGGGTCAGGGCCCCCCAAAATCAGCCCAAGCTGAATCAGGCCCACCTCCGAAGCCACAAAGCAGCTTCCGAGTTGGATTGGGGGGTCCCTGCACAGTCCTAATAAAGAGCCTATGTGGGAGTGTGCCAGTGAGTGACATTATTGTTGCTGGCCAGTCAGCCCCTGCTTAGTTAAGAATCAGTTGCTGAACAGGGCTGTATTTCTAGTGCTTTTCTTTAATGTCAGTTGAGGAAGATTAAATGGAGATGAGGATATTTCTTGGTTGTTCAGAAAAGCCTGGATAAAGCATTTAGGAATGGGGGTACACTGATATATCCAAGTCTGTTTACCTGATCAGAAGACAAATGGCAGTGAACTAAGAGGTCCTTACAGACTTAAAAATAGTACCGCGCTCATACAGAAGATGCCAAATGATGGGCTGGGATGCAACAAATGGACAAGTATTTATTTGTGTGTTATGGTCTGTAGACCGAAATAAACTGATTGATGGATTGATTGAAGTACCGCAAGTGTGTTCATATTTCCCAGATGTCTCCCACTTTCCAAGCTGTTCTTGGGCATCTGATTTGTTTCAAAGTCCTAAAAGGCTTAGAATGCGGTTACTTATAGCCTTCTGCCATAAAAAGCTGCTGACGTATTGAGTTCTGTTGAACAGGCCCATAGACTTGGCTTTACCTTTGACTCCTTGCTCCTTTGTTCCCCATATTCAGTTCTGCAGCCAAGTTGTGTTACTTCCCCCTTTACAGCAGGGGAGGGCAACCACTGTTGGTCTGGTGCCCCTGGATAATGTGAAAGGGGGTATGGCCCCACCCTGAAGCCCCTCCCTGTCCCACAATATCACCCACCCACTTCTTAAAAAATGCTCTGTGTCTGTCTTTGCATGGAGAAAGGGACTTGGCCAGGCCTTGCAGGAGTGCGGGGCAGTTCCCAGCTTATCTCTGATCTCTTAACAGAGATAAGAAAGGGATACCTCTTTGCACTGTTCACCCTCCTGTATGGATTCCTCTCCCCACAGGGGGTGGGCCTTGGGAAGATGCTTGGGGAGGGCAGGAGGCGGGACCCGCATTGGGTGCTCAACCCTCAGCCGGCTAGATTGGGCTCCAGCACAGGCTGGATTGGGTCTGCAAGCTAGAGTGTTGCTTTAAAGTGCAAAGATATTTCCCTTCCACTGTTTGCTCAACCAAAACTCTGGTCTATGCCCTGGTCATCTCTCATCTTGATTTCTCCAATCTTCCCCTCTCTCATATTCTCCTGTCTTGTTTCACCTTAGTCCCAATCACCTCCTCTCTTGCTTTGCTTTGGTCCCAATCTCCTCCTCTCTTGCTTTGCTTTGGTCCCAGTCTCCTCCTCTCTTGTTTCACCTTGGTCCCAATCACCTCCTCTCTTGCTTTGCTTTGGTCCCAATCTCCTCCTCTCTTGCTTTGCTTTGGTCCCAGTCTCCTCCTCTCTTGTTTCACCTTCGTCCCCTCACATTTACCAGTGCCCTAATGCCCAAATCAGGGGTGCACAAACTTTTTGCAGCTCCAGGGTCAAATCCCATTCTGGAGAAGCTCTCGGGGGCAGCGTTTCCAGTGGTGGGTGGGGCTGAAGGCAAAAGGGGTGGGGCTAAATACAAAAAATACCAGCATCCTTTTGCTTAAAGCTCTTGCTTCCAGCAACAAAGCCTTAGGAGAAGCATTTCAAGCTTTTTGAATGGGGGAAAACCTCACAAGTGGTTAGCCACAAAACAATCCGTGGTTGGGGGAAAGGGGTGGAGCCAGAAAAACGGGAGCTCTGGAAAGCAAGATTAGGGCTGCAGAAGGGCTGGCCCGAAGCATTCATTCATGTCTTTCATTGTCTTTCATTGCTTTGATCATATTATGCTCCCCCCTTAAATCCCCATACTGGCTTCCTGCCCACCCCTGGATCCAGCACACCCTCCCTGTCCTTGCCTTCAAAGCCCAATGGCCTTGCACTCCATCTCTCCACTCCTCTATCCTGAACCATGATGATCCATTTTCTCATGCTAAATTGAAGCTATGGGGAAATGCAGATCTAAAAATTGGTAAGAAAATGTTTTTTGTGGTGGACATGGACGGATCAGGCAATTTCTACCTTGGATCAACTGGAAGGTGCTGATGACGCATCATTGTCATTCTCTATTTTGCAGGCTAAATATGATTTGCCAGCTACAGCTGAATGGCAATACTTGCAAGTGGAACATTTGTCAGTATCTAGGTTTGGCCCTGCAACCTTCACAGCTTCAGCATCTCCCTCCCTATTGGAAGCACTTATTGAGGCCAATCAGGCAAAATGACTTATGATCCATATCTATAAATACTATACATTAGGGATGGCGGAGAATTCTGCCACAGACTCCAGTGAGGCTGGATTCTTTAGAGTCCGGAGTCTGTGGCGGAACGGACTGCTCCCCCCGCCTCCCTGCAAAGTCCCCGTGGACCGGATCCTACCTGCCTCCGGCAGGTCCGGATCTGGCCACTGCAGTCTCCTGCTCCGGTGTGCGGTCGCGAATGGCGTCCTGCATAGGGGATGCGTCCCCATTTGCATCCCCGCTTTAGCCATGATAGGCTATGTAAATCTTTTTGTAACCTATCACAGCTACAGGAGGGATGCAAATGACATCCCCTACACAGGACGCCATTTGTGGCTGCAGCAGCAAAGTAGGGATAGAGTTCAGCACCTTGGATAACTCCTTTAGAGTTCTGGCTGGTTCTGACTGAAACCCAGAATGGATTCACAGCCCCACCAAAGTCAGAGCCACCACTGTATTCATCTCACGCAAACCTGGCCTGTTTTATGGTTATACGAGAGATGTTTAACCGTCAGATAACCCACAGGTGCTGCGGCTCATCATGGATGAACCCATGATGAGCCATGGCATGTCATCCGAACCCGGTCATGATTATAAAGCAGCGACAATGATATCAGTCTAAACACTCCAGTTTGGATTGTGCTGTATAGGAGAAATGACTTATAGGTCATGTCTTAGGATTTCAGACTGACATAAAGAGCAAATGCAACATTCCACTGGTGGGCCCCCTCAGTAAAGACTTTGAGAACCACTGCACTGATATACATTAGACAGCCTTAAGCGATCAGCGTTGCAAGTGCCTCAAGGATCACCACCTGGTTATGTTCCAATCAATCAATGTTGAATATATTTAGAAGAATCCTTTTATCTCAAGATCAGTTAAGCTACATTTCTCACGAGATGTTTGGTTGGGGAGCGGAGTTTTTCCTCAGATGTGCTGCCAAATTTTTTTTTGTTTTGTTTGTTTGCAAATTCATTGAAGGTCCTCCTGACTCCTGACTCCTTTTTCTGTTTGCAGTCTAGTTATCAGCCTTTCATTCACAGATACAAATTTAACCAGTGATCTTCATCTGTTTCCAATTCCTTTTCAGGTGGAAAAAGCTCTCGCTTAGTGAGAAGGATGTATCATCATTCAGTTTCAGTCTTTATTCTCTGCCTTGCTTGTTTGCTGAAAGTCTCAGAACAATGACACTATCAGTAACAATGATGGGCACATTGAAATGTGTCAGAATAAAGGATAGCACAAATTAACAATCATTAAAAGCTAAAGCAGTCCTAAAGGCACGTTATTATTTATTTTAATAGTGAACATAATTTCTGCCACATGAAATGGGGGAATTAATATCTGCTGCAGAAAACTTTAGTTTAAAGCTCAATTCCTGTCTATACTTAAAATAGTAAAGATTATAGAGTGTTTTAAAAATGCTTCACCGAGCAGTGATCTATCATGAACAGAGTACTATAAAGAATCCTAATCTGTTTTATGTGCAATATACAGAACAGAGTAAGGATGCCATCCCCAGGTACTGTAAATTAACAAGAGATACTACTTTCTAATACTACTATATTCCTAATGGAATAGGCAGCCATTCTAGGTACCAAACATTCATAAAATTTCTCATTCATACTTATTGCTAGGGGTGTATGAAACCCCACTTACCTGGCTCCGCTAGGGTCTGCAGGTGGGGGGAGCTGATCCATTCCTCCCCCTGGAATCCTTGACGGGGGGGGAGGCGATCCATTCCTCCCCCCCAGAATCCTGCCCGGACAGCTCTGCTCTGCAGCCAGTCAGCAGAGCCGCTGGCCCGGCCGATCCGCAGCAGGGCCTCCAGCTGCTGCCGGGCTGGTGCGGATGCAAATGGTGTCCTGCGTAGGGGATGGTTTAGCCATGATAGGCTACATAAATATATACGTAGCCTATCAAGGGCAAGCATAGGGACACAAATGGCTGCCGCTACGACAGCTGCCATTTGTGGCTGCAGCAGCCCGGCAGCGGCTGGAGCCTCCGCTTCATCCGCCGCCACCACCGCATCCACCACCAGGTAGGTCCATCCCAGGGGGATTCTGTGGGGTGGCAGGGGGGGAGGCCATTCCTCCACGTACTCCAGGGGGCCGGATTCTAAAGAATCCAGCCTCACTGGAGTCCATGGCGGAATTCTCTGACATCCCTACTTATTGCCTGATCCTATGCCCCAGCCCTCCACATCCAGAGCACCTGAGACAGGGGCTGATGATTCCTCAGTGACCAGTGCACTTCAACAAATACCATGGAGCTGCACTGTCACTTAAAAGAGCAACATGGAAATCAACCTGAAACAGTAAAATAGTAAAATGGGATTTGAAGACAATCAAAACACTCAAGAGAAGTTGCCAAAGTTGTTGGTCCAGGAAATCCTTGTCCCCAAGAACCTCACCATAGTAGCATAACAAATTCAAATGCCTTTCATTACATCCTAGAAATTATGTCAATATGTTCTCCCCTCACAGGACACAGAAGACTGTATGCATGTGAGGAAGGAGAGGCAAGCAATGAGGCCAGGGAAGAGTCTGGTTTTGCCTTCTCCTCCTCTCTTTGGAAATCACTCAAAATGGTGGAAAGCTGTTCCCTCACAAGTGGAGGCAAGGAGGTGAGACAAGTTGGTTTGTCCATCCTATTTCAATGCTTACTCCACACATCCAACTAGCTCCTTGGCTGCACACTTTCCAGGTCTCCCCTGCTCATCTCAAGAGATTGAGTGTCCTGGGAACATCCACACACATAGCTTACTCCTGCTCTTGGCTGGCATAGCATGTACAACCCCACAGTACGTGCAAAGGGTAGAGGTGAGGGCCTCAAGTTGGTGTGCTGAGGGTTAGCACACTGCTATGTGCTTAGCAAGGGCATCATTATAAATGGCTCACCTGGGCATGGGCCCCAGATCTTTTGAGCTGTGCCCCAGATCTCATGAGCTGTCCTAACTGCCTTTTTTTTTTTAATTTTCCCATTGACTTGCATTGGAAAACGGAAATGGCCATAATGTTTTTAGTTTGCATGATAAATATATGAGATTTGGAAACCTGGGAGCCCCCATGGAGCTGATTGAATGTGCCCAATTTCAGACAGTTAGGTCCAGTGGTTTTTGTGCTAGTCACAGGTAAAATTTGCTTTTTTCAAGAAAATCAAAGCAAAGAGCTATAATTTTTTTGTGCTTCCACATAAGTTCATGGACTCTGGAGACCTAGCAGCCCCTATGGAGCTGACTGAACCTGCCAAATTTCAGACAGTTAGGTCCAGTGGCTTTCATGCTAGCCATGCATACAGTATGGGGGTTGTAGGCCCCTTCCAACCCTACTATTCTATACTATTCTATGATTTTATCCTTTTCTCAAAAACTAAAACAAAAAGTAAAAACTGTCAAGCCACACAGGGGATTACAGATCCTAATCAGAAGGTGTTTAAGGTGACCATTAGGAGGTCACTATCCCTAATCTCTGGTGTAGGGGTGTGTTGTTGTTTTTTTGAGGTGCAAAAAACATCTCTCTCCCCCTACTTTTCTGCTCTTATATGCCCACTGTTGGGAGCTTGCTTGCAATGAAATTTTGAAGTGGGAGAAGGAAGGGAAGAAAGAGCTCCATGTGAAATACTGGTATTTCACACAGCATCTGATTTTAGTGCCCCAAACTGGAACCTTTGGCTTCTGCAGAAGTTTAGTAGCTTCAGTACAGCAAAGGATCCAATCAGTCTCCACAAACTTATTTCTCCCCCTCCACTTTAATTTCTCCTAAATAGCTGTAGGACTCATATTATTCCAAAAGGAGGGCTAGGACTATGTGGCGTCATGATCAAGGAACTGCTGAGTCTTTTAAATAGGTTCTACAGTTTTAAAAAAAGCTAGAAAACACCCTCACCCACCTCACCTCATAAAGTTAATTTAAGTACCTGCAATCCTTACAAACCCTCCACAAACTCCTGATTTCCTCTGAAGCACTACCACCCTGAAAGGAACCACTTGGCTTAGGGAATTCTGTAGATGCCTCCCCCCCCCCCACATACACACACCATGCATTTCTAATCACCATTCTTCTTTTCTTCTTCCCTTCCCTCCCCTATCCTGTTCTTTATTTCTCTTCTTTATTCCACCCAGAAGATATCTTGGGGAATTCTTAAAGAGAATTCTCTTCAGTGGGCAAGAGAAGTTCTGAACTGTATTTGACTTTATACAAACAGACAAGAGGATTGTTTTTTCTCCTTCTCACTCACGTCTTTGAGAAAAGTGGGCTCACATGGTTGCAGAGAAACAAATCTAGGGCTGTTTTGTCTGTCAGTTGCCATTATGCAGCAATAGGAAGGGCTGTAGCTCAGTGGTAAAGCACATGTTTGGTATGTAGAAGGTCACAGGTTCAATCCCCAGCATCTCCAGGTTGGGCTAGGAAAGAATCTGGCCTGAAACCCTGGAGAGCTGCTGCTGCCAGTGTTGACAGTACTGGGCTAGATGGACCCAGGGTTCAGTATAAGGCAGTTTCCTTAGTTCCTCTGAACAGAAAGCTTTAATAAAAATAGGAGTTTGGGGTTTGTTTTTTTAAGTGGAAAGGAGATAAATACTGCTCATTTATACAACC